>NW_028152860.1:0-163894 GCF_951799395.1 Argentina silus | reverse complement strand
CTCTTGAGCTCGATTCTAGACTGACAACTATGAACTATGAGCCGTGGAGTGGTAAAGCAATGTCAATTGCAGTTTTGGTGTTTTGTCCCCCCCAGATAACTCCCTGCCTTCTGCGTATCAACTGCAGTATTGTTTGTGTTGCCAAGTGGCGGGCGTCTCCTTTCCTCGACTTTATATACAGTGCAGAGGGCTGGTTCCTTCGCTTACGGCCATACCACGCTGAGCACAGCCCGATCTCGTCCGATCTCGGAAGCTAAGCAGAGTCGGGCCGGGTTAGTACTTGGATGGGTGACCGCCTGGGAATACCCGGTGCAGTAAGCTTTTCCTTATTTCGACCAGTAGGGTGTACTATTGTATCACCACTGTAGTTTGAACAGTGCTGTAGTGTGAACACAGCTCCAGTTTCATATTGCTGTTTTGAACAGTTTATACAGTTTGCTCCAAAACCACCTGCTAAGAATTGGTGACTCACTCAGCCTTCTCTTGAGCTCGATTCTAGACTGACAACTATGAACTATGAGCCGTGGAGTGGTAAAGCAATGTCAATTGCAGTTTTGGTGTTTTGTCCCCCCCAGATAACTCCCTGCCTTCTGCGTATCAACTGCAGTATTGTTTGTGTTGCCAAGTGGCGGGCGTCTCCTTTCCTCGACTTTATATACAGTGCAGAGGGCTGGTTCCTTCGCTTACGGCCATACCACGCTGAGCACGCCCGATCTCGTCCGATCTCGGAAGCTAAGCAGAGTCGGGCCGGGTTAGTACTTGGATGGGTGACCGCCTGGGAATACCCGGTGCAGTAAGCTTTTCCTTATTTCGACCAGTAGGGTGTACTATTGTATCACCACTGTAGTTTGAACAGTGCTGTAGTGTGAACACAGCTCCAGTTTCATATTGCTGTTTTGAACAGTTTATACAGTTTGCTCCAAAACCACCTGCTAAGAATTGGTGACTCACTCAGCCTTCTCTTGAGCTCGATTCTAGACTGACAACTATGAACTATGAGCCGTGGAGTGGTAAAGCAATGTCAATTGCAGTTTTGGTGTTTTGTCCCCCCCAGATAACTCCCTGCCTTCTGCGTATCAACTGCAGTATTGTTTGTGTTGCCAAGTGGCGGGCGTCTCCTTTCCTCGACTTTATATACAGTGCAGAGGGCTGGTTCCTTCGCTTACGGCCATACCACGCTGAGCACGCCCGATCTCGTCCGATCTCGGAAGCTAAGCAGAGTCGGGCCGGGTTAGTACTTGGATGGGTGACCGCCTGGGAATACCCGGTGCAGTAAGCTTTTCCTTATTTCGACCAGTAGGGTGTACTATTGTATCACCACTGTAGTTTGAACAGTGCTGTAGTGTGAACACAGCTCCAGTTTCATATTGCTGTTTTGAACAGTTTATACAGTTTGCTCCAAAACCACCTGCTAAGAATTGGTGACTCACTCAGCCTTCTCTTGAGCTCGATTCTAGACTGACAACTATGAACTATGAGCCGTGGAGTGGTAAAGCAATGTCAATTGCAGTTTTGGTGTTTTGTCCCCCCCAGATAACTCCCTGCCTTCTGCGTATCAACTGCAGTATTGTTTGTGTTGCCAAGTGGCGGGCGTCTCCTTTCCTCGACTTTATATACAGTGCAGAGGGCTGGTTCCTTCGCTTACGGCCATACCACGCTGAGCACGCCCGATCTCGTCCGATCTCGGAAGCTAAGCAGAGTCGGGCCGGGTTAGTACTTGGATGGGTGACCGCCTGGGAATACCCGGTGCAGTAAGCTTTTCCTTATTTCGACCAGTAGGGTGTACTATTGTATCACCACTGTAGTTTGAACAGTGCTGTAGTGTGAACACAGCTCCAGTTTCATATTGCTGTTTTGAACAGTTTATACAGTTTGCTCCAAAACCACCTGCTAAGAATTGGTGACTCACTCAGCCTTCTCTTGAGCTCGATTCTAGACTGACAACTATGAACTATGAGCCGTGGAGTGGTAAAGCAATGTCAATTGCAGTTTTGGTGTTTTGTCCCCCCCAGATAACTCCCTGCCTTCTGCGTATCAACTGCAGTATTGTTTGTGTTGCCAAGTGGCGGGCGTCTCCTTTCCTCGACTTTATATACAGTGCAGAGGGCTGGTTCCTTCGCTTACGGCCATACCACGCTGAGCACGCCCGATCTCGTCCGATCTCGGAAGCTAAGCAGAGTCGGGCCGGGTTAGTACTTGGATGGGTGACCGCCTGGGAATACCCGGTGCAGTAAGCTTTTCCTTATTTCGACCAGTAGGGTGTACTATTGTATCACCACTGTAGTTTGAACAGTGCTGTAGTGTGAACACAGCTCCAGTTTCATATTGCTGTTTTGAACAGTTTATACAGTTTGCTCCAAAACCACCTGCTAAGAATTGGTGACTCACTCAGCCTTCTCTTGAGCTCGATTCTAGACTGACAACTATGAACTATGAGCCGTGGAGTGGTAAAGCAATGTCAATTGCAGTTTTGGTGTTTTGTCCCCCCCAGATAACTCCCTGCCTTCTGCGTATCAACTGCAGTATTGTTTGTGTTGCCAAGTGGCGGGCGTCTCCTTTCCTCGACTTTATATACAGTGCAGAGGGCTGGTTCCTTCGCTTACGGCCATACCACGCTGAGCACGCCCGATCTCGTCCGATCTCGGAAGCTAAGCAGAGTCGGGCCGGGTTAGTACTTGGATGGGTGACCGCCTGGGAATACCCGGTGCAGTAAGCTTTTCCTTATTTCGACCAGTAGGGTGTACTATTGTATCACCACTGTAGTTTGAACAGTGCTGTAGTGTGAACACAGCTCCAGTTTCATATTGCTGTTTTGAACAGTTTATACAGTTTGCTCCAAAACCACCTGCTAAGAATTGGTGACTCACTCAGCCTTCTCTTGAGCTCGATTCTAGACTGACAACTATGAACTATGAGCCGTGGAGTGGTAAAGCAATGTCAATTGCAGTTTTGGTGTTTTGTCCCCCCCAGATAACTCCCTGCCTTCTGCGTATCAACTGCAGTATTGTTTGTGTTGCCAAGTGGCGGGCGTCTCCTTTCCTCGACTTTATATACAGTGCAGAGGGCTGGTTCCTTCGCTTACGGCCATACCACGCTGAGCACGCCCGATCTCGTCCGATCTCGGAAGCTAAGCAGAGTCGGGCCGGGTTAGTACTTGGATGGGTGACCGCCTGGGAATACCCGGTGCAGTAAGCTTTTCCTTATTTCGACCAGTAGGGTGTACTATTGTATCACCACTGTAGTTTGAACAGTGCTGTAGTGTGAACACAGCTCCAGTTTCATATTGCTGTTTTGAACAGTTTATACAGTTTGCTCCAAAACCACCTGCTAAGAATTGGTGACTCACTCAGCCTTCTCTTGAGCTCGATTCTAGACTGACAACTATGAACTATGAGCCGTGGAGTGGTAAAGCAATGTCAATTGCAGTTTTGGTGTTTTGTCCCCCCCAGATAACTCCCTGCCTTCTGCGTATCAACTGCAGTATTGTTTGTGTTGCCAAGTGGCGGGCGTCTCCTTTCCTCGACTTTATATACAGTGCAGAGGGCTGGTTCCTTCGCTTACGGCCATACCACGCTGAGCACGCCCGATCTCGTCCGATCTCGGAAGCTAAGCAGAGTCGGGCCGGGTTAGTACTTGGATGGGTGACCGCCTGGGAATACCCGGTGCAGTAAGCTTTTCCTTATTTCGACCAGTAGGGTGTACTATTGTATCACCACTGTAGTTTGAACAGTGCTGTAGTGTGAACACAGCTCCAGTTTCATATTGCTGTTTTGAACAGTTTATACAGTTTGCTCCAAAACCACCTGCTAAGAATTGGTGACTCACTCAGCCTTCTCTTGAGCTCGATTCTAGACTGACAACTATGAACTATGAGCCGTGGAGTGGTAAAGCAATGTCAATTGCAGTTTTGGTGTTTTGTCCCCCCCAGATAACTCCCTGCCTTCTGCGTATCAACTGCAGTATTGTTTGTGTTGCCAAGTGGCGGGCGTCTCCTTTCCTCGACTTTATATACAGTGCAGAGGGCTGGTTCCTTCGCTTACGGCCATACCACGCTGAGCACGCCCGATCTCGTCCGATCTCGGAAGCTAAGCAGAGTCGGGCCGGGTTAGTACTTGGATGGGTGACCGCCTGGGAATACCCGGTGCAGTAAGCTTTTCCTTATTTCGACCAGTAGGGTGTACTATTGTATCACCACTGTAGTTTGAACAGTGCTGTAGTGTGAACACAGCTCCAGTTTCATATTGCTGTTTTGAACAGTTTATACAGTTTGCTCCAAAACCACCTGCTAAGAATTGGTGACTCACTCAGCCTTCTCTTGAGCTCGATTCTAGACTGACAACTATGAACTATGAGCCGTGGAGTGGTAAAGCAATGTCAATTGCAGTTTTGGTGTTTTGTCCCCCCCAGATAACTCCCTGCCTTCTGCGTATCAACTGCAGTATTGTTTGTGTTGCCAAGTGGCGGGCGTCTCCTTTCCTCGACTTTATATACAGTGCAGAGGGCTGGTTCCTTCGCTTACGGCCATACCACGCTGAGCACGCCCGATCTCGTCCGATCTCGGAAGCTAAGCAGAGTCGGGCCGGGTTAGTACTTGGATGGGTGACCGCCTGGGAATACCCGGTGCAGTAAGCTTTTCCTTATTTCGACCAGTAGGGTGTACTATTGTATCACCACTGTAGTTTGAACAGTGCTGTAGTGTGAACACAGCTCCAGTTTCATATTGCTGTTTTGAACAGTTTATACAGTTTGCTCCAAAACCACCTGCTAAGAATTGGTGACTCACTCAGCCTTCTCTTGAGCTCGATTCTAGACTGACAACTATGAACTATGAGCCGTGGAGTGGTAAAGCAATGTCAATTGCAGTTTTGGTGTTTTGTCCCCCCCAGATAACTCCCTGCCTTCTGCGTATCAACTGCAGTATTGTTTGTGTTGCCAAGTGGCGGGCGTCTCCTTTCCTCGACTTTATATACAGTGCAGAGGGCTGGTTCCTTCGCTTACGGCCATACCACGCTGAGCACGCCCGATCTCGTCCGATCTCGGAAGCTAAGCAGAGTCGGGCCGGGTTAGTACTTGGATGGGTGACCGCCTGGGAATACCCGGTGCAGTAAGCTTTTCCTTATTTCGACCAGTAGGGTGTACTATTGTATCACCACTGTAGTTTGAACAGTGCTGTAGTGTGAACACAGCTCCAGTTTCATATTGCTGTTTTGAACAGTTTATACAGTTTGCTCCAAAACCACCTGCTAAGAATTGGTGACTCACTCAGCCTTCTCTTGAGCTCGATTCTAGACTGACAACTATGAACTATGAGCCGTGGAGTGGTAAAGCAATGTCAATTGCAGTTTTGGTGTTTTGTCCCCCCCAGATAACTCCCTGCCTTCTGCGTATCAACTGCAGTATTGTTTGTGTTGCCAAGTGGCGGGCGTCTCCTTTCCTCGACTTTATATACAGTGCAGAGGGCTGGTTCCTTCGCTTACGGCCATACCACGCTGAGCACGCCCGATCTCGTCCGATCTCGGAAGCTAAGCAGAGTCGGGCCGGGTTAGTACTTGGATGGGTGACCGCCTGGGAATACCCGGTGCAGTAAGCTTTTCCTTATTTCGACCAGTAGGGTGTACTATTGTATCACCACTGTAGTTTGAACAGTGCTGTAGTGTGAACACAGCTCCAGTTTCATATTGCTGTTTTGAACAGTTTATACAGTTTGCTCCAAAACCACCTGCTAAGAATTGGTGACTCACTCAGCCTTCTCTTGAGCTCGATTCTAGACTGACAACTATGAACTATGAGCCGTGGAGTGGTAAAGCAATGTCAATTGCAGTTTTGGTGTTTTGTCCCCCCCAGATAACTCCCTGCCTTCTGCGTATCAACTGCAGTATTGTTTGTGTTGCCAAGTGGCGGGCGTCTCCTTTCCTCGACTTTATATACAGTGCAGAGGGCTGGTTCCTTCGCTTACGGCCATACCACGCTGAGCACGCCCGATCTCGTCCGATCTCGGAAGCTAAGCAGAGTCGGGCCGGGTTAGTACTTGGATGGGTGACCGCCTGGGAATACCCGGTGCAGTAAGCTTTTCCTTATTTCGACCAGTAGGGTGTACTATTGTATCACCACTGTAGTTTGAACAGTGCTGTAGTGTGAACACAGCTCCAGTTTCATATTGCTGTTTTGAACAGTTTATACAGTTTGCTCCAAAACCACCTGCTAAGAATTGGTGACTCACTCAGCCTTCTCTTGAGCTCGATTCTAGACTGACAACTATGAACTATGAGCCGTGGAGTGGTAAAGCAATGTCAATTGCAGTTTTGGTGTTTTGTCCCCCCCAGATAACTCCCTGCCTTCTGCGTATCAACTGCAGTATTGTTTGTGTTGCCAAGTGGCGGGCGTCTCCTTTCCTCGACTTTATATACAGTGCAGAGGGCTGGTTCCTTCGCTTACGGCCATACCACGCTGAGCACGCCCGATCTCGTCCGATCTCGGAAGCTAAGCAGAGTCGGGCCGGGTTAGTACTTGGATGGGTGACCGCCTGGGAATACCCGGTGCAGTAAGCTTTTCCTTATTTCGACCAGTAGGGTGTACTATTGTATCACCACTGTAGTTTGAACAGTGCTGTAGTGTGAACACAGCTCCAGTTTCATATTGCTGTTTTGAACAGTTTATACAGTTTGCTCCAAAACCACCTGCTAAGAATTGGTGACTCACTCAGCCTTCTCTTGAGCTCGATTCTAGACTGACAACTATGAACTATGAGCCGTGGAGTGGTAAAGCAATGTCAATTGCAGTTTTGGTGTTTTGTCCCCCCCAGATAACTCCCTGCCTTCTGCGTATCAACTGCAGTATTGTTTGTGTTGCCAAGTGGCGGGCGTCTCCTTTCCTCGACTTTATATACAGTGCAGAGGGCTGGTTCCTTCGCTTACGGCCATACCACGCTGAGCACGCCCGATCTCGTCCGATCTCGGAAGCTAAGCAGAGTCGGGCCGGGTTAGTACTTGGATGGGTGACCGCCTGGGAATACCCGGTGCAGTAAGCTTTTCCTTATTTCGACCAGTAGGGTGTACTATTGTATCACCACTGTAGTTTGAACAGTGCTGTAGTGTGAACACAGCTCCAGTTTCATATTGCTGTTTTGAACAGTTTATACAGTTTGCTCCAAAACCACCTGCTAAGAATTGGTGACTCACTCAGCCTTCTCTTGAGCTCGATTCTAGACTGACAACTATGAACTATGAGCCGTGGAGTGGTAAAGCAATGTCAATTGCAGTTTTGGTGTTTTGTCCCCCCCAGATAACTCCCTGCCTTCTGCGTATCAACTGCAGTATTGTTTGTGTTGCCAAGTGGCGGGCGTCTCCTTTCCTCGACTTTATATACAGTGCAGAGGGCTGGTTCCTTCGCTTACGGCCATACCACGCTGAGCACGCCCGATCTCGTCCGATCTCGGAAGCTAAGCAGAGTCGGGCCGGGTTAGTACTTGGATGGGTGACCGCCTGGGAATACCCGGTGCAGTAAGCTTTTCCTTATTTCGACCAGTAGGGTGTACTATTGTATCACCACTGTAGTTTGAACAGTGCTGTAGTGTGAACACAGCTCCAGTTTCATATTGCTGTTTTGAACAGTTTATACAGTTTGCTCCAAAACCACCTGCTAAGAATTGGTGACTCACTCAGCCTTCTCTTGAGCTCGATTCTAGACTGACAACTATGAACTATGAGCCGTGGAGTGGTAAAGCAATGTCAATTGCAGTTTTGGTGTTTTGTCCCCCCCAGATAACTCCCTGCCTTCTGCGTATCAACTGCAGTATTGTTTGTGTTGCCAAGTGGCGGGCGTCTCCTTTCCTCGACTTTATATACAGTGCAGAGGGCTGGTTCCTTCGCTTACGGCCATACCACGCTGAGCACGCCCGATCTCGTCCGATCTCGGAAGCTAAGCAGAGTCGGGCCGGGTTAGTACTTGGATGGGTGACCGCCTGGGAATACCCGGTGCAGTAAGCTTTTCCTTATTTCGACCAGTAGGGTGTACTATTGTATCACCACTGTAGTTTGAACAGTGCTGTAGTGTGAACACAGCTCCAGTTTCATATTGCTGTTTTGAACAGTTTATACAGTTTGCTCCAAAACCACCTGCTAAGAATTGGTGACTCACTCAGCCTTCTCTTGAGCTCGATTCTAGACTGACAACTATGAACTATGAGCCGTGGAGTGGTAAAGCAATGTCAATTGCAGTTTTGGTGTTTTGTCCCCCCCAGATAACTCCCTGCCTTCTGCGTATCAACTGCAGTATTGTTTGTGTTGCCAAGTGGCGGGCGTCTCCTTTCCTCGACTTTATATACAGTGCAGAGGGCTGGTTCCTTCGCTTACGGCCATACCACGCTGAGCACGCCCGATCTCGTCCGATCTCGGAAGCTAAGCAGAGTCGGGCCGGGTTAGTACTTGGATGGGTGACCGCCTGGGAATACCCGGTGCAGTAAGCTTTTCCTTATTTCGACCAGTAGGGTGTACTATTGTATCACCACTGTAGTTTGAACAGTGCTGTAGTGTGAACACAGCTCCAGTTTCATATTGCTGTTTTGAACAGTTTATACAGTTTGCTCCAAAACCACCTGCTAAGAATTGGTGACTCACTCAGCCTTCTCTTGAGCTCGATTCTAGACTGACAACTATGAACTATGAGCCGTGGAGTGGTAAAGCAATGTCAATTGCAGTTTTGGTGTTTTGTCCCCCCCAGATAACTCCCTGCCTTCTGCGTATCAACTGCAGTATTGTTTGTGTTGCCAAGTGGCGGGCGTCTCCTTTCCTCGACTTTATATACAGTGCAGAGGGCTGGTTCCTTCGCTTACGGCCATACCACGCTGAGCACGCCCGATCTCGTCCGATCTCGGAAGCTAAGCAGAGTCGGGCCGGGTTAGTACTTGGATGGGTGACCGCCTGGGAATACCCGGTGCAGTAAGCTTTTCCTTATTTCGACCAGTAGGGTGTACTATTGTATCACCACTGTAGTTTGAACAGTGCTGTAGTGTGAACACAGCTCCAGTTTCATATTGCTGTTTTGAACAGTTTATACAGTTTGCTCCAAAACCACCTGCTAAGAATTGGTGACTCACTCAGCCTTCTCTTGAGCTCGATTCTAGACTGACAACTATGAACTATGAGCCGTGGAGTGGTAAAGCAATGTCAATTGCAGTTTTGGTGTTTTGTCCCCCCCAGATAACTCCCTGCCTTCTGCGTATCAACTGCAGTATTGTTTGTGTTGCCAAGTGGCGGGCGTCTCCTTTCCTCGACTTTATATACAGTGCAGAGGGCTGGTTCCTTCGCTTACGGCCATACCACGCTGAGCACGCCCGATCTCGTCCGATCTCGGAAGCTAAGCAGAGTCGGGCCGGGTTAGTACTTGGATGGGTGACCGCCTGGGAATACCCGGTGCAGTAAGCTTTTCCTTATTTCGACCAGTAGGGTGTACTATTGTATCACCACTGTAGTTTGAACAGTGCTGTAGTGTGAACACAGCTCCAGTTTCATATTGCTGTTTTGAACAGTTTATACAGTTTGCTCCAAAACCACCTGCTAAGAATTGGTGACTCACTCAGCCTTCTCTTGAGCTCGATTCTAGACTGACAACTATGAACTATGAGCCGTGGAGTGGTAAAGCAATGTCAATTGCAGTTTTGGTGTTTTGTCCCCCCCAGATAACTCCCTGCCTTCTGCGTATCAACTGCAGTATTGTTTGTGTTGCCAAGTGGCGGGCGTCTCCTTTCCTCGACTTTATATACAGTGCAGAGGGCTGGTTCCTTCGCTTACGGCCATACCACGCTGAGCACGCCCGATCTCGTCCGATCTCGGAAGCTAAGCAGAGTCGGGCCGGGTTAGTACTTGGATGGGTGACCGCCTGGGAATACCCGGTGCAGTAAGCTTTTCCTTATTTCGACCAGTAGGGTGTACTATTGTATCACCACTGTAGTTTGAACAGTGCTGTAGTGTGAACACAGCTCCAGTTTCATATTGCTGTTTTGAACAGTTTATACAGTTTGCTCCAAAACCACCTGCTAAGAATTGGTGACTCACTCAGCCTTCTCTTGAGCTCGATTCTAGACTGACAACTATGAACTATGAGCCGTGGAGTGGTAAAGCAATGTCAATTGCAGTTTTGGTGTTTTGTCCCCCCCAGATAACTCCCTGCCTTCTGCGTATCAACTGCAGTATTGTTTGTGTTGCCAAGTGGCGGGCGTCTCCTTTCCTCGACTTTATATACAGTGCAGAGGGCTGGTTCCTTCGCTTACGGCCATACCACGCTGAGCACGCCCGATCTCGTCCGATCTCGGAAGCTAAGCAGAGTCGGGCCGGGTTAGTACTTGGATGGGTGACCGCCTGGGAATACCCGGTGCAGTAAGCTTTTCCTTATTTCGACCAGTAGGGTGTACTATTGTATCACCACTGTAGTTTGAACAGTGCTGTAGTGTGAACACAGCTCCAGTTTCATATTGCTGTTTTGAACAGTTTATACAGTTTGCTCCAAAACCACCTGCTAAGAATTGGTGACTCACTCAGCCTTCTCTTGAGCTCGATTCTAGACTGACAACTATGAACTATGAGCCGTGGAGTGGTAAAGCAATGTCAATTGCAGTTTTGGTGTTTTGTCCCCCCCAGATAACTCCCTGCCTTCTGCGTATCAACTGCAGTATTGTTTGTGTTGCCAAGTGGCGGGCGTCTCCTTTCCTCGACTTTATATACAGTGCAGAGGGCTGGTTCCTTCGCTTACGGCCATACCACGCTGAGCACGCCCGATCTCGTCCGATCTCGGAAGCTAAGCAGAGTCGGGCCGGGTTAGTACTTGGATGGGTGACCGCCTGGGAATACCCGGTGCAGTAAGCTTTTCCTTATTTCGACCAGTAGGGTGTACTATTGTATCACCACTGTAGTTTGAACAGTGCTGTAGTGTGAACACAGCTCCAGTTTCATATTGCTGTTTTGAACAGTTTATACAGTTTGCTCCAAAACCACCTGCTAAGAATTGGTGACTCACTCAGCCTTCTCTTGAGCTCGATTCTAGACTGACAACTATGAACTATGAGCCGTGGAGTGGTAAAGCAATGTCAATTGCAGTTTTGGTGTTTTGTCCCCCCCAGATAACTCCCTGCCTTCTGCGTATCAACTGCAGTATTGTTTGTGTTGCCAAGTGGCGGGCGTCTCCTTTCCTCGACTTTATATACAGTGCAGAGGGCTGGTTCCTTCGCTTACGGCCATACCACACTGAGCACGCCCGATCTCGTCCGATCTCGGAAGCTAAGCAGAGTCGGGCCGGGTTAGTACTTGGATGGGTGACCGCCTGGGAATACCCGGTGCAGTAAGCTTTTCCTTATTTCGACCAGTAGGGTGTACTATTGTATCACCACTGTAGTTTGAACAGTGCTGTAGTGTGAACACAGCTCCAGTTTCATATTGCTGTTTTGAACAGTTTATACAGTTTGCTCCAAAACCACCTGCTAAGAATTGGTGACTCACTCAGCCTTCTCTTGAGCTCGATTCTAGACTGACAACTATGAACTATGAGCCGTGGAGTGGTAAAGCAATGTCAATTGCAGTTTTGGTGTTTTGTCCCCCCCAGATAACTCCCTGCCTTCTGCGTATCAACTGCAGTATTGTTTGTGTTGCCAAGTGGCGGGCGTCTCCTTTCCTCGACTTTATATACAGTGCAGAGGGCTGGTTCCTTCGCTTACGGCCATACCACGCTGAGCACGCCCGATCTCGTCCGATCTCGGAAGCTAAGCAGAGTCGGGCCGGGTTAGTACTTGGATGGGTGACCGCCTGGGAATACCCGGTGCAGTAAGCTTTTCCTTATTTCGACCAGTAGGGTGTACTATTGTATCACCACTGTAGTTTGAACAGTGCTGTAGTGTGAACACAGCTCCAGTTTCATATTGCTGTTTTGAACAGTTTATACAGTTTGCTCCAAAACCACCTGCTAAGAATTGGTGACTCACTCAGCCTTCTCTTGAGCTCGATTCTAGACTGACAACTATGAACTATGAGCCGTGGAGTGGTAAAGCAATGTCAATTGCAGTTTTGGTGTTTTGTCCCCCCCAGATAACTCCCTGCCTTCTGCGTATCAACTGCAGTATTGTTTGTGTTGCCAAGTGGCGGGCGTCTCCTTTCCTCGACTTTATATACAGTGCAGAGGGCTGGTTCCTTCGCTTACGGCCATACCACGCTGAGCACGCCCGATCTCGTCCGATCTCGGAAGCTAAGCAGAGTCGGGCCGGGTTAGTACTTGGATGGGTGACCGCCTGGGAATACCCGGTGCAGTAAGCTTTTCCTTATTTCGACCAGTAGGGTGTACTATTGTATCACCACTGTAGTTTGAACAGTGCTGTAGTGTGAACACAGCTCCAGTTTCATATTGCTGTTTTGAACAGTTTATACAGTTTGCTCCAAAACCACCTGCTAAGAATTGGTGACTCACTCAGCCTTCTCTTGAGCTCGATTCTAGACTGACAACTATGAACTATGAGCCGTGGAGTGGTAAAGCAATGTCAATTGCAGTTTTGGTGTTTTGTCCCCCCCAGATAACTCCCTGCCTTCTGCGTATCAACTGCAGTATTGTTTGTGTTGCCAAGTGGCGGGCGTCTCCTTTCCTCGACTTTATATACAGTGCAGAGGGCTGGTTCCTTCGCTTACGGCCATACCACGCTGAGCACGCCCGATCTCGTCCGATCTCGGAAGCTAAGCAGAGTCGGGCCGGGTTAGTACTTGGATGGGTGACCGCCTGGGAATACCCGGTGCAGTAAGCTTTTCCTTATTTCGACCAGTAGGGTGTACTATTGTATCACCACTGTAGTTTGAACAGTGCTGTAGTGTGAACACAGCTCCAGTTTCATATTGCTGTTTTGAACAGTTTATACAGTTTGCTCCAAAACCACCTGCTAAGAATTGGTGACTCACTCAGCCTTCTCTTGAGCTCGATTCTAGACTGACAACTATGAACTATGAGCCGTGGAGTGGTAAAGCAATGTCAATTGCAGTTTTGGTGTTTTGTCCCCCCCAGATAACTCCCTGCCTTCTGCGTATCAACTGCAGTATTGTTTGTGTTGCCAAGTGGCGGGCGTCTCCTTTCCTCGACTTTATATACAGTGCAGAGGGCTGGTTCCTTCGCTTACGGCCATACCACGCTGAGCACGCCCGATCTCGTCCGATCTCGGAAGCTAAGCAGAGTCGGGCCGGGTTAGTACTTGGATGGGTGACCGCCTGGGAATACCCGGTGCAGTAAGCTTTTCCTTATTTCGACCAGTAGGGTGTACTATTGTATCACCACTGTAGTTTGAACAGTGCTGTAGTGTGAACACAGCTCCAGTTTCATATTGCTGTTTTGAACAGTTTATACAGTTTGCTCCAAAACCACCTGCTAAGAATTGGTGACTCACTCAGCCTTCTCTTGAGCTCGATTCTAGACTGACAACTATGAACTATGAGCCGTGGAGTGGTAAAGCAATGTCAATTGCAGTTTTGGTGTTTTGTCCCCCCCAGATAACTCCCTGCCTTCTGCGTATCAACTGCAGTATTGTTTGTGTTGCCAAGTGGCGGGCGTCTCCTTTCCTCGACTTTATATACAGTGCAGAGGGCTGGTTCCTTCGCTTACGGCCATACCACGCTGAGCACGCCCGATCTCGTCCGATCTCGGAAGCTAAGCAGAGTCGGGCCGGGTTAGTACTTGGATGGGTGACCGCCTGGGAATACCCGGTGCAGTAAGCTTTTCCTTATTTCGACCAGTAGGGTGTACTATTGTATCACCACTGTAGTTTGAACAGTGCTGTAGTGTGAACACAGCTCCAGTTTCATATTGCTGTTTTGAACAGTTTATACAGTTTGCTCCAAAACCACCTGCTAAGAATTGGTGACTCACTCAGCCTTCTCTTGAGCTCGATTCTAGACTGACAACTATGAACTATGAGCCGTGGAGTGGTAAAGCAATGTCAATTGCAGTTTTGGTGTTTTGTCCCCCCCAGATAACTCCCTGCCTTCTGCGTATCAACTGCAGTATTGTTTGTGTTGCCAAGTGGCGGGCGTCTCCTTTCCTCGACTTTATATACAGTGCAGAGGGCTGGTTCCTTCGCTTACGGCCATACCACGCTGAGCACGCCCGATCTCGTCCGATCTCGGAAGCTAAGCAGAGTCGGGCCGGGTTAGTACTTGGATGGGTGACCGCCTGGGAATACCCGGTGCAGTAAGCTTTTCCTTATTTCGACCAGTAGGGTGTACTATTGTATCACCACTGTAGTTTGAACAGTGCTGTAGTGTGAACACAGCTCCAGTTTCATATTGCTGTTTTGAACAGTTTATACAGTTTGCTCCAAAACCACCTGCTAAGAATTGGTGACTCACTCAGCCTTCTCTTGAGCTCGATTCTAGACTGACAACTATGAACTATGAGCCGTGGAGTGGTAAAGCAATGTCAATTGCAGTTTTGGTGTTTTGTCCCCCCCAGATAACTCCCTGCCTTCTGCGTATCAACTGCAGTATTGTTTGTGTTGCCAAGTGGCGGGCGTCTCCTTTCCTCGACTTTATATACAGTGCAGAGGGCTGGTTCCTTCGCTTACGGCCATACCACGCTGAGCACGCCCGATCTCGTCCGATCTCGGAAGCTAAGCAGAGTCGGGCCGGGTTAGTACTTGGATGGGTGACCGCCTGGGAATACCCGGTGCAGTAAGCTTTTCCTTATTTCGACCAGTAGGGTGTACTATTGTATCACCACTGTAGTTTGAACAGTGCTGTAGTGTGAACACAGCTCCAGTTTCATATTGCTGTTTTGAACAGTTTATACAGTTTGCTCCAAAACCACCTGCTAAGAATTGGTGACTCACTCAGCCTTCTCTTGAGCTCGATTCTAGACTGACAACTATGAACTATGAGCCGTGGAGTGGTAAAGCAATGTCAATTGCAGTTTTGGTGTTTTGTCCCCCCCAGATAACTCCCTGCCTTCTGCGTATCAACTGCAGTATTGTTTGTGTTGCCAAGTGGCGGGCGTCTCCTTTCCTCGACTTTATATACAGTGCAGAGGGCTGGTTCCTTCGCTTACGGCCATACCACGCTGAGCACGCCCGATCTCGTCCGATCTCGGAAGCTAAGCAGAGTCGGGCCGGGTTAGTACTTGGATGGGTGACCGCCTGGGAATACCCGGTGCAGTAAGCTTTTCCTTATTTCGACCAGTAGGGTGTACTATTGTATCACCACTGTAGTTTGAACAGTGCTGTAGTGTGAACACAGCTCCAGTTTCATATTGCTGTTTTGAACAGTTTATACAGTTTGCTCCAAAACCACCTGCTAAGAATTGGTGACTCACTCAGCCTTCTCTTGAGCTCGATTCTAGACTGACAACTATGAACTATGAGCCGTGGAGTGGTAAAGCAATGTCAATTGCAGTTTTGGTGTTTTGTCCCCCCCAGATAACTCCCTGCCTTCTGCGTATCAACTGCAGTATTGTTTGTGTTGCCAAGTGGCGGGCGTCTCCTTTCCTCGACTTTATATACAGTGCAGAGGGCTGGTTCCTTCGCTTACGGCCATACCACGCTGAGCACGCCCGATCTCGTCCGATCTCGGAAGCTAAGCAGAGTCGGGCCGGGTTAGTACTTGGATGGGTGACCGCCTGGGAATACCCGGTGCAGTAAGCTTTTCCTTATTTCGACCAGTAGGGTGTACTATTGTATCACCACTGTAGTTTGAACAGTGCTGTAGTGTGAACACAGCTCCAGTTTCATATTGCTGTTTTGAACAGTTTATACAGTTTGCTCCAAAACCACCTGCTAAGAATTGGTGACTCACTCAGCCTTCTCTTGAGCTCGATTCTAGACTGACAACTATGAACTATGAGCCGTGGAGTGGTAAAGCAATGTCAATTGCAGTTTTGGTGTTTTGTCCCCCCCAGATAACTCCCTGCCTTCTGCGTATCAACTGCAGTATTGTTTGTGTTGCCAAGTGGCGGGCGTCTCCTTTCCTCGACTTTATATACAGTGCAGAGGGCTGGTTCCTTCGCTTACGGCCATACCACGCTGAGCACGCCCGATCTCGTCCGATCTCGGAAGCTAAGCAGAGTCGGGCCGGGTTAGTACTTGGATGGGTGACCGCCTGGGAATACCCGGTGCAGTAAGCTTTTCCTTATTTCGACCAGTAGGGTGTACTATTGTATCACCACTGTAGTTTGAACAGTGCTGTAGTGTGAACACAGCTCCAGTTTCATATTGCTGTTTTGAACAGTTTATACAGTTTGCTCCAAAACCACCTGCTAAGAATTGGTGACTCACTCAGCCTTCTCTTGAGCTCGATTCTAGACTGACAACTATGAACTATGAGCCGTGGAGTGGTAAAGCAATGTCAATTGCAGTTTTGGTGTTTTGTCCCCCCCAGATAACTCCCTGCCTTCTGCGTATCAACTGCAGTATTGTTTGTGTTGCCAAGTGGCGGGCGTCTCCTTTCCTCGACTTTATATACAGTGCAGAGGGCTGGTTCCTTCGCTTACGGCCATACCACGCTGAGCACGCCCGATCTCGTCCGATCTCGGAAGCTAAGCAGAGTCGGGCCGGGTTAGTACTTGGATGGGTGACCGCCTGGGAATACCCGGTGCAGTAAGCTTTTCCTTATTTCGACCAGTAGGGTGTACTATTGTATCACCACTGTAGTTTGAACAGTGCTGTAGTGTGAACACAGCTCCAGTTTCATATTGCTGTTTTGAACAGTTTATACAGTTTGCTCCAAAACCACCTGCTAAGAATTGGTGACTCACTCAGCCTTCTCTTGAGCTCGATTCTAGACTGACAACTATGAACTATGAGCCGTGGAGTGGTAAAGCAATGTCAATTGCAGTTTTGGTGTTTTGTCCCCCCCAGATAACTCCCTGCCTTCTGCGTATCAACTGCAGTATTGTTTGTGTTGCCAAGTGGCGGGCGTCTCCTTTCCTCGACTTTATATACAGTGCAGAGGGCTGGTTCCTTCGCTTACGGCCATACCACGCTGAGCACGCCCGATCTCGTCCGATCTCGGAAGCTAAGCAGAGTCGGGCCGGGTTAGTACTTGGATGGGTGACCGCCTGGGAATACCCGGTGCAGTAAGCTTTTCCTTATTTCGACCAGTAGGGTGTACTATTGTATCACCACTGTAGTTTGAACAGTGCTGTAGTGTGAACACAGCTCCAGTTTCATATTGCTGTTTTGAACAGTTTATACAGTTTGCTCCAAAACCACCTGCTAAGAATTGGTGACTCACTCAGCCTTCTCTTGAGCTCGATTCTAGACTGACAACTATGAACTATGAGCCGTGGAGTGGTAAAGCAATGTCAATTGCAGTTTTGGTGTTTTGTCCCCCCCAGATAACTCCCTGCCTTCTGCGTATCAACTGCAGTATTGTTTGTGTTGCCAAGTGGCGGGCGTCTCCTTTCCTCGACTTTATATACAGTGCAGAGGGCTGGTTCCTTCGCTTACGGCCATACCACGCTGAGCACGCCCGATCTCGTCCGATCTCGGAAGCTAAGCAGAGTCGGGCCGGGTTAGTACTTGGATGGGTGACCGCCTGGGAATACCCGGTGCAGTAAGCTTTTCCTTATTTCGACCAGTAGGGTGTACTATTGTATCACCACTGTAGTTTGAACAGTGCTGTAGTGTGAACACAGCTCCAGTTTCATATTGCTGTTTTGAACAGTTTATACAGTTTGCTCCAAAACCACCTGCTAAGAATTGGTGACTCACTCAGCCTTCTCTTGAGCTCGATTCTAGACTGACAACTATGAACTATGAGCCGTGGAGTGGTAAAGCAATGTCAATTGCAGTTTTGGTGTTTTGTCCCCCCCAGATAACTCCCTGCCTTCTGCGTATCAACTGCAGTATTGTTTGTGTTGCCAAGTGGCGGGCGTCTCCTTTCCTCGACTTTATATACAGTGCAGAGGGCTGGTTCCTTCGCTTACGGCCATACCACGCTGAGCACGCCCGATCTCGTCCGATCTCGGAAGCTAAGCAGAGTCGGGCCGGGTTAGTACTTGGATGGGTGACCGCCTGGGAATACCCGGTGCAGTAAGCTTTTCCTTATTTCGACCAGTAGGGTGTACTATTGTATCACCACTGTAGTTTGAACAGTGCTGTAGTGTGAACACAGCTCCAGTTTCATATTGCTGTTTTGAACAGTTTATACAGTTTGCTCCAAAACCACCTGCTAAGAATTGGTGACTCACTCAGCCTTCTCTTGAGCTCGATTCTAGACTGACAACTATGAACTATGAGCCGTGGAGTGGTAAAGCAATGTCAATTGCAGTTTTGGTGTTTTGTCCCCCCCAGATAACTCCCTGCCTTCTGCGTATCAACTGCAGTATTGTTTGTGTTGCCAAGTGGCGGGCGTCTCCTTTCCTCGACTTTATATACAGTGCAGAGGGCTGGTTCCTTCGCTTACGGCCATACCACGCTGAGCACGCCCGATCTCGTCCGATCTCGGAAGCTAAGCAGAGTCGGGCCGGGTTAGTACTTGGATGGGTGACCGCCTGGGAATACCCGGTGCAGTAAGCTTTTCCTTATTTCGACCAGTAGGGTGTACTATTGTATCACCACTGTAGTTTGAACAGTGCTGTAGTGTGAACACAGCTCCAGTTTCATATTGCTGTTTTGAACAGTTTATACAGTTTGCTCCAAAACCACCTGCTAAGAATTGGTGACTCACTCAGCCTTCTCTTGAGCTCGATTCTAGACTGACAACTATGAACTATGAGCCGTGGAGTGGTAAAGCAATGTCAATTGCAGTTTTGGTGTTTTGTCCCCCCCAGATAACTCCCTGCCTTCTGCGTATCAACTGCAGTATTGTTTGTGTTGCCAAGTGGCGGGCGTCTCCTTTCCTCGACTTTATATACAGTGCAGAGGGCTGGTTCCTTCGCTTACGGCCATACCACGCTGAGCACGCCCGATCTCGTCCGATCTCGGAAGCTAAGCAGAGTCGGGCCGGGTTAGTACTTGGATGGGTGACCGCCTGGGAATACCCGGTGCAGTAAGCTTTTCCTTATTTCGACCAGTAGGGTGTACTATTGTATCACCACTGTAGTTTGAACAGTGCTGTAGTGTGAACACAGCTCCAGTTTCATATTGCTGTTTTGAACAGTTTATACAGTTTGCTCCAAAACCACCTGCTAAGAATTGGTGACTCACTCAGCCTTCTCTTGAGCTCGATTCTAGACTGACAACTATGAACTATGAGCCGTGGAGTGGTAAAGCAATGTCAATTGCAGTTTTGGTGTTTTGTCCCCCCCAGATAACTCCCTGCCTTCTGCGTATCAACTGCAGTATTGTTTGTGTTGCCAAGTGGCGGGCGTCTCCTTTCCTCGACTTTATATACAGTGCAGAGGGCTGGTTCCTTCGCTTACGGCCATACCACGCTGAGCACAGCCCGATCTCGTCCGATCTCGGAAGCTAAGCAGAGTCGGGCCGGGTTAGTACTTGGATGGGTGACCGCCTGGGAATACCCGGTGCAGTAAGCTTTTCCTTATTTCGACCAGTAGGGTGTACTATTGTATCACCACTGTAGTTTGAACAGTGCTGTAGTGTGAACACAGCTCCAGTTTCATATTGCTGTTTTGAACAGTTTATACAGTTTGCTCCAAAACCACCTGCTAAGAATTGGTGACTCACTCAGCCTTCTCTTGAGCTCGATTCTAGACTGACAACTATGAACTATGAGCCGTGGAGTGGTAAAGCAATGTCAATTGCAGTTTTGGTGTTTTGTCCCCCCCAGATAACTCCCTGCCTTCTGCGTATCAACTGCAGTATTGTTTGTGTTGCCAAGTGGCGGGCGTCTCCTTTCCTCGACTTTATATACAGTGCAGAGGGCTGGTTCCTTCGCTTACGGCCATACCACGCTGAGCACGCCCGATCTCGTCCGATCTCGGAAGCTAAGCAGAGTCGGGCCGGGTTAGTACTTGGATGGGTGACCGCCTGGGAATACCCGGTGCAGTAAGCTTTTCCTTATTTCGACCAGTAGGGTGTACTATTGTATCACCACTGTAGTTTGAACAGTGCTGTAGTGTGAACACAGCTCCAGTTTCATATTGCTGTTTTGAACAGTTTATACAGTTTGCTCCAAAACCACCTGCTAAGAATTGGTGACTCACTCAGCCTTCTCTTGAGCTCGATTCTAGACTGACAACTATGAACTATGAGCCGTGGAGTGGTAAAGCAATGTCAATTGCAGTTTTGGTGTTTTGTCCCCCCCAGATAACTCCCTGCCTTCTGCGTATCAACTGCAGTATTGTTTGTGTTGCCAAGTGGCGGGCGTCTCCTTTCCTCGACTTTATATACAGTGCAGAGGGCTGGTTCCTTCGCTTACGGCCATACCACGCTGAGCACGCCCGATCTCGTCCGATCTCGGAAGCTAAGCAGAGTCGGGCCGGGTTAGTACTTGGATGGGTGACCGCCTGGGAATACCCGGTGCAGTAAGCTTTTCCTTATTTCGACCAGTAGGGTGTACTATTGTATCACCACTGTAGTTTGAACAGTGCTGTAGTGTGAACACAGCTCCAGTTTCATATTGCTGTTTTGAACAGTTTATACAGTTTGCTCCAAAACCACCTGCTAAGAATTGGTGACTCACTCAGCCTTCTCTTGAGCTCGATTCTAGACTGACAACTATGAACTATGAGCCGTGGAGTGGTAAAGCAATGTCAATTGCAGTTTTGGTGTTTTGTCCCCCCCAGATAACTCCCTGCCTTCTGCGTATCAACTGCAGTATTGTTTGTGTTGCCAAGTGGCGGGCGTCTCCTTTCCTCGACTTTATATACAGTGCAGAGGGCTGGTTCCTTCGCTTACGGCCATACCACGCTGAGCACGCCCGATCTCGTCCGATCTCGGAAGCTAAGCAGAGTCGGGCCGGGTTAGTACTTGGATGGGTGACCGCCTGGGAATACCCGGTGCAGTAAGCTTTTCCTTATTTCGACCAGTAGGGTGTACTATTGTATCACCACTGTAGTTTGAACAGTGCTGTAGTGTGAACACAGCTCCAGTTTCATATTGCTGTTTTGAACAGTTTATACAGTTTGCTCCAAAACCACCTGCTAAGAATTGGTGACTCACTCAGCCTTCTCTTGAGCTCGATTCTAGACTGACAACTATGAACTATGAGCCGTGGAGTGGTAAAGCAATGTCAATTGCAGTTTTGGTGTTTTGTCCCCCCCAGATAACTCCCTGCCTTCTGCGTATCAACTGCAGTATTGTTTGTGTTGCCAAGTGGCGGGCGTCTCCTTTCCTCGACTTTATATACAGTGCAGAGGGCTGGTTCCTTCGCTTACGGCCATACCACGCTGAGCACGCCCGATCTCGTCCGATCTCGGAAGCTAAGCAGAGTCGGGCCGGGTTAGTACTTGGATGGGTGACCGCCTGGGAATACCCGGTGCAGTAAGCTTTTCCTTATTTCGACCAGTAGGGTGTACTATTGTATCACCACTGTAGTTTGAACAGTGCTGTAGTGTGAACACAGCTCCAGTTTCATATTGCTGTTTTGAACAGTTTATACAGTTTGCTCCAAAACCACCTGCTAAGAATTGGTGACTCACTCAGCCTTCTCTTGAGCTCGATTCTAGACTGACAACTATGAACTATGAGCCGTGGAGTGGTAAAGCAATGTCAATTGCAGTTTTGGTGTTTTGTCCCCCCCAGATAACTCCCTGCCTTCTGCGTATCAACTGCAGTATTGTTTGTGTTGCCAAGTGGCGGGCGTCTCCTTTCCTCGACTTTATATACAGTGCAGAGGGCTGGTTCCTTCGCTTACGGCCATACCACGCTGAGCACGCCCGATCTCGTCCGATCTCGGAAGCTAAGCAGAGTCGGGCCGGGTTAGTACTTGGATGGGTGACCGCCTGGGAATACCCGGTGCAGTAAGCTTTTCCTTATTTCGACCAGTAGGGTGTACTATTGTATCACCACTGTAGTTTGAACAGTGCTGTAGTGTGAACACAGCTCCAGTTTCATATTGCTGTTTTGAACAGTTTATACAGTTTGCTCCAAAACCACCTGCTAAGAATTGGTGACTCACTCAGCCTTCTCTTGAGCTCGATTCTAGACTGACAACTATGAACTATGAGCCGTGGAGTGGTAAAGCAATGTCAATTGCAGTTTTGGTGTTTTGTCCCCCCCAGATAACTCCCTGCCTTCTGCGTATCAACTGCAGTATTGTTTGTGTTGCCAAGTGGCGGGCGTCTCCTTTCCTCGACTTTATATACAGTGCAGAGGGCTGGTTCCTTCGCTTACGGCCATACCACGCTGAGCACGCCCGATCTCGTCCGATCTCGGAAGCTAAGCAGAGTCGGGCCGGGTTAGTACTTGGATGGGTGACCGCCTGGGAATACCCGGTGCAGTAAGCTTTTCCTTATTTCGACCAGTAGGGTGTACTATTGTATCACCACTGTAGTTTGAACAGTGCTGTAGTGTGAACACAGCTCCAGTTTCATATTGCTGTTTTGAACAGTTTATACAGTTTGCTCCAAAACCACCTGCTAAGAATTGGTGACTCACTCAGCCTTCTCTTGAGCTCGATTCTAGACTGACAACTATGAACTATGAGCCGTGGAGTGGTAAAGCAATGTCAATTGCAGTTTTGGTGTTTTGTCCCCCCCAGATAACTCCCTGCCTTCTGCGTATCAACTGCAGTATTGTTTGTGTTGCCAAGTGGCGGGCGTCTCCTTTCCTCGACTTTATATACAGTGCAGAGGGCTGGTTCCTTCGCTTACGGCCATACCACGCTGAGCACGCCCGATCTCGTCCGATCTCGGAAGCTAAGCAGAGTCGGGCCGGGTTAGTACTTGGATGGGTGACCGCCTGGGAATACCCGGTGCAGTAAGCTTTTCCTTATTTCGACCAGTAGGGTGTACTATTGTATCACCACTGTAGTTTGAACAGTGCTGTAGTGTGAACACAGCTCCAGTTTCATATTGCTGTTTTGAACAGTTTATACAGTTTGCTCCAAAACCACCTGCTAAGAATTGGTGACTCACTCAGCCTTCTCTTGAGCTCGATTCTAGACTGACAACTATGAACTATGAGCCGTGGAGTGGTAAAGCAATGTCAATTGCAGTTTTGGTGTTTTGTCCCCCCCAGATAACTCCCTGCCTTCTGCGTATCAACTGCAGTATTGTTTGTGTTGCCAAGTGGCGGGCGTCTCCTTTCCTCGACTTTATATACAGTGCAGAGGGCTGGTTCCTTCGCTTACGGCCATACCACGCTGAGCACGCCCGATCTCGTCCGATCTCGGAAGCTAAGCAGAGTCGGGCCGGGTTAGTACTTGGATGGGTGACCGCCTGGGAATACCCGGTGCAGTAAGCTTTTCCTTATTTCGACCAGTAGGGTGTACTATTGTATCACCACTGTAGTTTGAACAGTGCTGTAGTGTGAACACAGCTCCAGTTTCATATTGCTGTTTTGAACAGTTTATACAGTTTGCTCCAAAACCACCTGCTAAGAATTGGTGACTCACTCAGCCTTCTCTTGAGCTCGATTCTAGACTGACAACTATGAACTATGAGCCGTGGAGTGGTAAAGCAATGTCAATTGCAGTTTTGGTGTTTTGTCCCCCCCAGATAACTCCCTGCCTTCTGCGTATCAACTGCAGTATTGTTTGTGTTGCCAAGTGGCGGGCGTCTCCTTTCCTCGACTTTATATACAGTGCAGAGGGCTGGTTCCTTCGCTTACGGCCATACCACGCTGAGCACGCCCGATCTCGTCCGATCTCGGAAGCTAAGCAGAGTCGGGCCGGGTTAGTACTTGGATGGGTGACCGCCTGGGAATACCCGGTGCAGTAAGCTTTTCCTTATTTCGACCAGTAGGGTGTACTATTGTATCACCACTGTAGTTTGAACAGTGCTGTAGTGTGAACACAGCTCCAGTTTCATATTGCTGTTTTGAACAGTTTATACAGTTTGCTCCAAAACCACCTGCTAAGAATTGGTGACTCACTCAGCCTTCTCTTGAGCTCGATTCTAGACTGACAACTATGAACTATGAGCCGTGGAGTGGTAAAGCAATGTCAATTGCAGTTTTGGTGTTTTGTCCCCCCCAGATAACTCCCTGCCTTCTGCGTATCAACTGCAGTATTGTTTGTGTTGCCAAGTGGCGGGCGTCTCCTTTCCTCGACTTTATATACAGTGCAGAGGGCTGGTTCCTTCGCTTACGGCCATACCACGCTGAGCACGCCCGATCTCGTCCGATCTCGGAAGCTAAGCAGAGTCGGGCCGGGTTAGTACTTGGATGGGTGACCGCCTGGGAATACCCGGTGCAGTAAGCTTTTCCTTATTTCGACCAGTAGGGTGTACTATTGTATCACCACTGTAGTTTGAACAGTGCTGTAGTGTGAACACAGCTCCAGTTTCATATTGCTGTTTTGAACAGTTTATACAGTTTGCTCCAAAACCACCTGCTAAGAATTGGTGACTCACTCAGCCTTCTCTTGAGCTCGATTCTAGACTGACAACTATGAACTATGAGCCGTGGAGTGGTAAAGCAATGTCAATTGCAGTTTTGGTGTTTTGTCCCCCCCAGATAACTCCCTGCCTTCTGCGTATCAACTGCAGTATTGTTTGTGTTGCCAAGTGGCGGGCGTCTCCTTTCCTCGACTTTATATACAGTGCAGAGGGCTGGTTCCTTCGCTTACGGCCATACCACGCTGAGCACGCCCGATCTCGTCCGATCTCGGAAGCTAAGCAGAGTCGGGCCGGGTTAGTACTTGGATGGGTGACCGCCTGGGAATACCCGGTGCAGTAAGCTTTTCCTTATTTCGACCAGTAGGGTGTACTATTGTATCACCACTGTAGTTTGAACAGTGCTGTAGTGTGAACACAGCTCCAGTTTCATATTGCTGTTTTGAACAGTTTATACAGTTTGCTCCAAAACCACCTGCTAAGAATTGGTGACTCACTCAGCCTTCTCTTGAGCTCGATTCTAGACTGACAACTATGAACTATGAGCCGTGGAGTGGTAAAGCAATGTCAATTGCAGTTTTGGTGTTTTGTCCCCCCCAGATAACTCCCTGCCTTCTGCGTATCAACTGCAGTATTGTTTGTGTTGCCAAGTGGCGGGCGTCTCCTTTCCTCGACTTTATATACAGTGCAGAGGGCTGGTTCCTTCGCTTACGGCCATACCACGCTGAGCACGCCCGATCTCGTCCGATCTCGGAAGCTAAGCAGAGTCGGGCCGGGTTAGTACTTGGATGGGTGACCGCCTGGGAATACCCGGTGCAGTAAGCTTTTCCTTATTTCGACCAGTAGGGTGTACTATTGTATCACCACTGTAGTTTGAACAGTGCTGTAGTGTGAACACAGCTCCAGTTTCATATTGCTGTTTTGAACAGTTTATACAGTTTGCTCCAAAACCACCTGCTAAGAATTGGTGACTCACTCAGCCTTCTCTTGAGCTCGATTCTAGACTGACAACTATGAACTATGAGCCGTGGAGTGGTAAAGCAATGTCAATTGCAGTTTTGGTGTTTTGTCCCCCCCAGATAACTCCCTGCCTTCTGCGTATCAACTGCAGTATTGTTTGTGTTGCCAAGTGGCGGGCGTCTCCTTTCCTCGACTTTATATACAGTGCAGAGGGCTGGTTCCTTCGCTTACGGCCATACCACGCTGAGCACGCCCGATCTCGTCCGATCTCGGAAGCTAAGCAGAGTCGGGCCGGGTTAGTACTTGGATGGGTGACCGCCTGGGAATACCCGGTGCAGTAAGCTTTTCCTTATTTCGACCAGTAGGGTGTACTATTGTATCACCACTGTAGTTTGAACAGTGCTGTAGTGTGAACACAGCTCCAGTTTCATATTGCTGTTTTGAACAGTTTATACAGTTTGCTCCAAAACCACCTGCTAAGAATTGGTGACTCACTCAGCCTTCTCTTGAGCTCGATTCTAGACTGACAACTATGAACTATGAGCCGTGGAGTGGTAAAGCAATGTCAATTGCAGTTTTGGTGTTTTGTCCCCCCCAGATAACTCCCTGCCTTCTGCGTATCAACTGCAGTATTGTTTGTGTTGCCAAGTGGCGGGCGTCTCCTTTCCTCGACTTTATATACAGTGCAGAGGGCTGGTTCCTTCGCTTACGGCCATACCACGCTGAGCACGCCCGATCTCGTCCGATCTCGGAAGCTAAGCAGAGTCGGGCCGGGTTAGTACTTGGATGGGTGACCGCCTGGGAATACCCGGTGCAGTAAGCTTTTCCTTATTTCGACCAGTAGGGTGTACTATTGTATCACCACTGTAGTTTGAACAGTGCTGTAGTGTGAACACAGCTCCAGTTTCATATTGCTGTTTTGAACAGTTTATACAGTTTGCTCCAAAACCACCTGCTAAGAATTGGTGACTCACTCAGCCTTCTCTTGAGCTCGATTCTAGACTGACAACTATGAACTATGAGCCGTGGAGTGGTAAAGCAATGTCAATTGCAGTTTTGGTGTTTTGTCCCCCCCAGATAACTCCCTGCCTTCTGCGTATCAACTGCAGTATTGTTTGTGTTGCCAAGTGGCGGGCGTCTCCTTTCCTCGACTTTATATACAGTGCAGAGGGCTGGTTCCTTCGCTTACGGCCATACCACGCTGAGCACGCCCGATCTCGTCCGATCTCGGAAGCTAAGCAGAGTCGGGCCGGGTTAGTACTTGGATGGGTGACCGCCTGGGAATACCCGGTGCAGTAAGCTTTTCCTTATTTCGACCAGTAGGGTGTACTATTGTATCACCACTGTAGTTTGAACAGTGCTGTAGTGTGAACACAGCTCCAGTTTCATATTGCTGTTTTGAACAGTTTATACAGTTTGCTCCAAAACCACCTGCTAAGAATTGGTGACTCACTCAGCCTTCTCTTGAGCTCGATTCTAGACTGACAACTATGAACTATGAGCCGTGGAGTGGTAAAGCAATGTCAATTGCAGTTTTGGTGTTTTGTCCCCCCCAGATAACTCCCTGCCTTCTGCGTATCAACTGCAGTATTGTTTGTGTTGCCAAGTGGCGGGCGTCTCCTTTCCTCGACTTTATATACAGTGCAGAGGGCTGGTTCCTTCGCTTACGGCCATACCACGCTGAGCACGCCCGATCTCGTCCGATCTCGGAAGCTAAGCAGAGTCGGGCCGGGTTAGTACTTGGATGGGTGACCGCCTGGGAATACCCGGTGCAGTAAGCTTTTCCTTATTTCGACCAGTAGGGTGTACTATTGTATCACCACTGTAGTTTGAACAGTGCTGTAGTGTGAACACAGCTCCAGTTTCATATTGCTGTTTTGAACAGTTTATACAGTTTGCTCCAAAACCACCTGCTAAGAATTGGTGACTCACTCAGCCTTCTCTTGAGCTCGATTCTAGACTGACAACTATGAACTATGAGCCGTGGAGTGGTAAAGCAATGTCAATTGCAGTTTTGGTGTTTTGTCCCCCCCAGATAACTCCCTGCCTTCTGCGTATCAACTGCAGTATTGTTTGTGTTGCCAAGTGGCGGGCGTCTCCTTTCCTCGACTTTATATACAGTGCAGAGGGCTGGTTCCTTCGCTTACGGCCATACCACGCTGAGCACGCCCGATCTCGTCCGATCTCGGAAGCTAAGCAGAGTCGGGCCGGGTTAGTACTTGGATGGGTGACCGCCTGGGAATACCCGGTGCAGT
Source organism: Argentina silus (assembly GCF_951799395.1). Classification (NCBI taxonomy): domain Eukaryota; kingdom Metazoa; phylum Chordata; class Actinopteri; order Argentiniformes; family Argentinidae; genus Argentina; species Argentina silus. Next base: position 136,274 of record NW_028152860.1, on the reverse strand, counting down.
AAGCTTTTCCTTATTTCGACCAGTAGGGTGTACTATTGTATCACCACTGTAGTTTGAACAGTGCTGTAGTGTGAACACAGCTCCAGTTTCATATTGCTGTTTTGAACAGTTTATACAGTTTGCTCCAAAACCACCTGCTAAGAATTGGTGACTCACTCAGCCTTCTCTTGAGCTCGATTCTAGACTGACAACTATGAACTATGAGCCGTGGAGTGGTAAAGCAATGTCAATTGCAGTTTTGGTGTTTTGTCCCCCCCAGATAACTCCCTGCCTTCTGCGTATCAACTGCAGTATTGTTTGTGTTGCCAAGTGGCGGGCGTCTCCTTTCCTCGACTTTATATACAGTGCAGAGGGCTGGTTCCTTCGCTTACGGCCATACCACGCTGAGCACGCCCGATCTCGTCCGATCTCGGAAGCTAAGCAGAGTCGGGCCGGGTTAGTACTTGGATGGGTGACCGCCTGGGAATACCCGGTGCAGTAAGCTTTTCCTTATTTCGACCAGTAGGGTGTACTATTGTATCACCACTGTAGTTTGAACAGTGCTGTAGTGTGAACACAGCTCCAGTTTCATATTGCTGTTTTGAACAGTTTATACAGTTTGCTCCAAAACCACCTGCTAAGAATTGGTGACTCACTCAGCCTTCTCTTGAGCTCGATTCTAGACTGACAACTATGAACTATGAGCCGTGGAGTGGTAAAGCAATGTCAATTGCAGTTTTGGTGTTTTGTCCCCCCCAGATAACTCCCTGCCTTCTGCGTATCAACTGCAGTATTGTTTGTGTTGCCAAGTGGCGGGCGTCTCCTTTCCTCGACTTTATATACAGTGCAGAGGGCTGGTTCCTTCGCTTACGGCCATACCACGCTGAGCACGCCCGATCTCGTCCGATCTCGGAAGCTAAGCAGAGTCGGGCCGGGTTAGTACTTGGATGGGTGACCGCCTGGGAATACCCGGTGCAGTAAGCTTTTCCTTATTTCGACCAGTAGGGTGTACTATTGTATCACCACTGTAGTTTGAACAGTGCTGTAGTGTGAACACAGCTCCAGTTTCATATTGCTGTTTTGAACAGTTTATACAGTTTGCTCCAAAACCACCTGCTAAGAATTGGTGACTCACTCAGCCTTCTCTTGAGCTCGATTCTAGACTGACAACTATGAACTATGAGCCGTGGAGTGGTAAAGCAATGTCAATTGCAGTTTTGGTGTTTTGTCCCCCCCAGATAACTCCCTGCCTTCTGCGTATCAACTGCAGTATTGTTTGTGTTGCCAAGTGGCGGGCGTCTCCTTTCCTCGACTTTATATACAGTGCAGAGGGCTGGTTCCTTCGCTTACGGCCATACCACGCTGAGCACGCCCGATCTCGTCCGATCTCGGAAGCTAAGCAGAGTCGGGCCGGGTTAGTACTTGGATGGGTGACCGCCTGGGAATACCCGGTGCAGTAAGCTTTTCCTTATTTCGACCAGTAGGGTGTACTATTGTATCACCACTGTAGTTTGAACAGTGCTGTAGTGTGAACACAGCTCCAGTTTCATATTGCTGTTTTGAACAGTTTATACAGTTTGCTCCAAAACCACCTGCTAAGAATTGGTGACTCACTCAGCCTTCTCTTGAGCTCGATTCTAGACTGACAACTATGAACTATGAGCCGTGGAGTGGTAAAGCAATGTCAATTGCAGTTTTGGTGTTTTGTCCCCCCCAGATAACTCCCTGCCTTCTGCGTATCAACTGCAGTATTGTTTGTGTTGCCAAGTGGCGGGCGTCTCCTTTCCTCGACTTTATATACAGTGCAGAGGGCTGGTTCCTTCGCTTACGGCCATACCACGCTGAGCACGCCCGATCTCGTCCGATCTCGGAAGCTAAGCAGAGTCGGGCCGGGTTAGTACTTGGATGGGTGACCGCCTGGGAATACCCGGTGCAGTAAGCTTTTCCTTATTTCGACCAGTAGGGTGTACTATTGTATCACCACTGTAGTTTGAACAGTGCTGTAGTGTGAACACAGCTCCAGTTTCATATTGCTGTTTTGAACAGTTTATACAGTTTGCTCCAAAACCACCTGCTAAGAATTGGTGACTCACTCAGCCTTCTCTTGAGCTCGATTCTAGACTGACAACTATGAACTATGAGCCGTGGAGTGGTAAAGCAATGTCAATTGCAGTTTTGGTGTTTTGTCCCCCCCAGATAACTCCCTGCCTTCTGCGTATCAACTGCAGTATTGTTTGTGTTGCCAAGTGGCGGGCGTCTCCTTTCCTCGACTTTATATACAGTGCAGAGGGCTGGTTCCTTCGCTTACGGCCATACCACGCTGAGCACGCCCGATCTCGTCCGATCTCGGAAGCTAAGCAGAGTCGGGCCGGGTTAGTACTTGGATGGGTGACCGCCTGGGAATACCCGGTGCAGTAAGCTTTTCCTTATTTCGACCAGTAGGGTGTACTATTGTATCACCACTGTAGTTTGAACAGTGCTGTAGTGTGAACACAGCTCCAGTTTCATATTGCTGTTTTGAACAGTTTATACAGTTTGCTCCAAAACCACCTGCTAAGAATTGGTGACTCACTCAGCCTTCTCTTGAGCTCGATTCTAGACTGACAACTATGAACTATGAGCCGTGGAGTGGTAAAGCAATGTCAATTGCAGTTTTGGTGTTTTGTCCCCCCCAGATAACTCCCTGCCTTCTGCGTATCAACTGCAGTATTGTTTGTGTTGCCAAGTGGCGGGCGTCTCCTTTCCTCGACTTTATATACAGTGCAGAGGGCTGGTTCCTTCGCTTACGGCCACACCACGCTGAGCACGCCCGATCTCGTCCGATCTCGGAAGCTAAGCAGAGTCGGGCCGGGTTAGTACTTGGATGGGTGACCGCCTGGGAATACCCGGTGCAGTAAGCTTTTCCTTATTTCGACCAGTAGGGTGTACTATTGTATCACCACTGTAGTTTGAACAGTGCTGTAGTGTGAACACAGCTCCAGTTTCATATTGCTGTTTTGAACAGTTTATACAGTTTGCTCCAAAACCACCTGCTAAGAATTGGTGACTCACTCAGCCTTCTCTTGAGCTCGATTCTAGACTGACAACTATGAACTATGAGCCGTGGAGTGGTAAAGCAATGTCAATTGCAGTTTTGGTGTTTTGTCCCCCCCAGATAACTCCCTGCCTTCTGCGTATCAACTGCAGTATTGTTTGTGTTGCCAAGTGGCGGGCGTCTCCTTTCCTCGACTTTATATACAGTGCAGAGGGCTGGTTCCTTCGCTTACGGCCACACCACGCTGAGCACGCCCGATCTCGTCCGATCTCGGAAGCTAAGCAGAGTCGGGCCGGGTTAGTACTTGGATGGGTGACCGCCTGGGAATACCCGGTGCAGTAAGCTTTTCCTTATTTCGACCAGTAGGGTGTACTATTGTATCACCACTGTAGTTTGAACAGTGCTGTAGTGTGAACACAGCTCCAGTTTCATATTGCTGTTTTGAACAGTTTATACAGTTTGCTCCAAAACCACCTGCTAAGAATTGGTGACTCACTCAGCCTTCTCTTGAGCTCGATTCTAGACTGACAACTATGAACTATGAGCCGTGGAGTGGTAAAGCAATGTCAATTGCAGTTTTGGTGTTTTGTCCCCCCCAGATAACTCCCTGCCTTCTGCGTATCAACTGCAGTATTGTTTGTGTTGCCAAGTGGCGGGCGTCTCCTTTCCTCGACTTTATATACAGTGCAGAGGGCTGGTTCCTTCGCTTACGGCCATACCACGCTGAGCACGCCCGATCTCGTCCGATCTCGGAAGCTAAGCAGAGTCGGGCCGGGTTAGTACTTGGATGGGTGACCGCCTGGGAATACCCGGTGCAGTAAGCTTTTCCTTATTTCGACCAGTAGGGTGTACTATTGTATCACCACTGTAGTTTGAACAGTGCTGTAGTGTGAACACAGCTCCAGTTTCATATTGCTGTTTTGAACAGTTTATACAGTTTGCTCCAAAACCACCTGCTAAGAATTGGTGACTCACTCAGCCTTCTCTTGAGCTCGATTCTAGACTGACAACTATGAACTATGAGCCGTGGAGTGGTAAAGCAATGTCAATTGCAGTTTTGGTGTTTTGTCCCCCCCAGATAACTCCCTGCCTTCTGCGTATCAACTGCAGTATTGTTTGTGTTGCCAAGTGGCGGGCGTCTCCTTTCCTCGACTTTATATACAGTGCAGAGGGCTGGTTCCTTCGCTTACGGCCATACCACGCTGAGCACGCCCGATCTCGTCCGATCTCGGAAGCTAAGCAGAGTCGGGCCGGGTTAGTACTTGGATGGGTGACCGCCTGGGAATACCCGGTGCAGTAAGCTTTTCCTTATTTCGACCAGTAGGGTGTACTATTGTATCACCACTGTAGTTTGAACAGTGCTGTAGTGTGAACACAGCTCCAGTTTCATATTGCTGTTTTGAACAGTTTATACAGTTTGCTCCAAAACCACCTGCTAAGAATTGGTGACTCACTCAGCCTTCTCTTGAGCTCGATTCTAGACTGACAACTATGAACTATGAGCCGTGGAGTGGTAAAGCAATGTCAATTGCAGTTTTGGTGTTTTGTCCCCCCCAGATAACTCCCTGCCTTCTGCGTATCAACTGCAGTATTGTTTGTGTTGCCAAGTGGCGGGCGTCTCCTTTCCTCGACTTTATATACAGTGCAGAGGGCTGGTTCCTTCGCTTACGGCCATACCACGCTGAGCACGCCCGATCTCGTCCGATCTCGGAAGCTAAGCAGAGTCGGGCCGGGTTAGTACTTGGATGGGTGACCGCCTGGGAATACCCGGTGCAGTAAGCTTTTCCTTATTTCGACCAGTAGGGTGTACTATTGTATCACCACTGTAGTTTGAACAGTGCTGTAGTGTGAACACAGCTCCAGTTTCATATTGCTGTTTTGAACAGTTTATACAGTTTGCTCCAAAACCACCTGCTAAGAATTGGTGACTCACTCAGCCTTCTCTTGAGCTCGATTCTAGACTGACAACTATGAACTATGAGCCGTGGAGTGGTAAAGCAATGTCAATTGCAGTTTTGGTGTTTTGTCCCCCCCAGATAACTCCCTGCCTTCTGCGTATCAACTGCAGTATTGTTTGTGTTGCCAAGTGGCGGGCGTCTCCTTTCCTCGACTTTATATACAGTGCAGAGGGCTGGTTCCTTCGCTTACGGCCATACCACGCTGAGCACGCCCGATCTCGTCCGATCTCGGAAGCTAAGCAGAGTCGGGCCGGGTTAGTACTTGGATGGGTGACCGCCTGGGAATACCCGGTGCAGTAAGCTTTTCCTTATTTCGACCAGTAGGGTGTACTATTGTATCACCACTGTAGTTTGAACAGTGCTGTAGTGTGAACACAGCTCCAGTTTCATATTGCTGTTTTGAACAGTTTATACAGTTTGCTCCAAAACCACCTGCTAAGAATTGGTGACTCACTCAGCCTTCTCTTGAGCTCGATTCTAGACTGACAACTATGAACTATGAGCCGTGGAGTGGTAAAGCAATGTCAATTGCAGTTTTGGTGTTTTGTCCCCCCCAGATAACTCCCTGCCTTCTGCGTATCAACTGCAGTATTGTTTGTGTTGCCAAGTGGCGGGCGTCTCCTTTCCTCGACTTTATATACAGTGCAGAGGGCTGGTTCCTTCGCTTACGGCCATACCACGCTGAGCACGCCCGATCTCGTCCGATCTCGGAAGCTAAGCAGAGTCGGGCCGGGTTAGTACTTGGATGGGTGACCGCCTGGGAATACCCGGTGCAGTAAGCTTTTCCTTATTTCGACCAGTAGGGTGTACTATTGTATCACCACTGTAGTTTGAACAGTGCTGTAGTGTGAACACAGCTCCAGTTTCATATTGCTGTTTTGAACAGTTTATACAGTTTGCTCCAAAACCACCTGCTAAGAATTGGTGACTCACTCAGCCTTCTCTTGAGCTCGATTCTAGACTGACAACTATGAACTATGAGCCGTGGAGTGGTAAAGCAATGTCAATTGCAGTTTTGGTGTTTTGTCCCCCCCAGATAACTCCCTGCCTTCTGCGTATCAACTGCAGTATTGTTTGTGTTGCCAAGTGGCGGGCGTCTCCTTTCCTCGACTTTATATACAGTGCAGAGGGCTGGTTCCTTCGCTTACGGCCACACCACGCTGAGCACGCCCGATCTCGTCCGATCTCGGAAGCTAAGCAGAGTCGGGCCGGGTTAGTACTTGGATGGGTGACCGCCTGGGAATACCCGGTGCAGTAAGCTTTTCCTTATTTCGACCAGTAGGGTGTACTATTGTATCACCACTGTAGTTTGAACAGTGCTGTAGTGTGAACACAGCTCCAGTTTCATATTGCTGTTTTGAACAGTTTATACAGTTTGCTCCAAAACCACCTGCTAAGAATTGGTGACTCACTCAGCCTTCTCTTGAGCTCGATTCTAGACTGACAACTATGAACTATGAGCCGTGGAGTGGTAAAGCAATGTCAATTGCAGTTTTGGTGTTTTGTCCCCCCCAGATAACTCCCTGCCTTCTGCGTATCAACTGCAGTATTGTTTGTGTTGCCAAGTGGCGGGCGTCTCCTTTCCTCGACTTTATATACAGTGCAGAGGGCTGGTTCCTTCGCTTACGGCCACACCACGCTGAGCACGCCCGATCTCGTCCGATCTCGGAAGCTAAGCAGAGTCGGGCCGGGTTAGTACTTGGATGGGTGACCGCCTGGGAATACCCGGTGCAGTAAGCTTTTCCTTATTTCGACCAGTAGGGTGTACTATTGTATCACCACTGTAGTTTGAACAGTGCTGTAGTGTGAACACAGCTCCAGTTTCATATTGCTGTTTTGAACAGTTTATACAGTTTGCTCCAAAACCACCTGCTAAGAATTGGTGACTCACTCAGCCTTCTCTTGAGCTCGATTCTAGACTGACAACTATGAACTATGAGCCGTGGAGTGGTAAAGCAATGTCAATTGCAGTTTTGGTGTTTTGTCCCCCCCAGATAACTCCCTGCCTTCTGCGTATCAACTGCAGTATTGTTTGTGTTGCCAAGTGGCGGGCGTCTCCTTTCCTCGACTTTATATACAGTGCAGAGGGCTGGTTCCTTCGCTTACGGCCACACCACGCTGAGCACGCCCGATCTCGTCCGATCTCGGAAGCTAAGCAGAGTCGGGCCGGGTTAGTACTTGGATGGGTGACCGCCTGGGAATACCCGGTGCAGTAAGCTTTTCCTTATTTCGACCAGTAGGGTGTACTATTGTATCACCACTGTAGTTTGAACAGTGCTGTAGTGTGAACACAGCTCCAGTTTCATATTGCTGTTTTGAACAGTTTATACAGTTTGCTCCAAAACCACCTGCTAAGAATTGGTGACTCACTCAGCCTTCTCTTGAGCTCGATTCTAGACTGACAACTATGAACTATGAGCCGTGGAGTGGTAAAGCAATGTCAATTGCAGTTTTGGTGTTTTGTCCCCCCCAGATAACTCCCTGCCTTCTGCGTATCAACTGCAGTATTGTTTGTGTTGCCAAGTGGCGGGCGTCTCCTTTCCTCGACTTTATATACAGTGCAGAGGGCTGGTTCCTTCGCTTACGGCCATACCACGCTGAGCACGCCCGATCTCGTCCGATCTCGGAAGCTAAGCAGAGTCGGGCCGGGTTAGTACTTGGATGGGTGACCGCCTGGGAATACCCGGTGCAGTAAGCTTTTCCTTATTTCGACCAGTAGGGTGTACTATTGTATCACCACTGTAGTTTGAACAGTGCTGTAGTGTGAACACAGCTCCAGTTTCATATTGCTGTTTTGAACAGTTTATACAGTTTGCTCCAAAACCACCTGCTAAGAATTGGTGACTCACTCAGCCTTCTCTTGAGCTCGATTCTAGACTGACAACTATGAACTATGAGCCGTGGAGTGGTAAAGCAATGTCAATTGCAGTTTTGGTGTTTTGTCCCCCCCAGATAACTCCCTGCCTTCTGCGTATCAACTGCAGTATTGTTTGTGTTGCCAAGTGGCGGGCGTCTCCTTTCCTCGACTTTATATACAGTGCAGAGGGCTGGTTCCTTCGCTTACGGCCATACCACGCTGAGCACGCCCGATCTCGTCCGATCTCGGAAGCTAAGCAGAGTCGGGCCGGGTTAGTACTTGGATGGGTGACCGCCTGGGAATACCCGGTGCAGTAAGCTTTTCCTTATTTCGACCAGTAGGGTGTACTATTGTATCACCACTGTAGTTTGAACAGTGCTGTAGTGTGAACACAGCTCCAGTTTCATATTGCTGTTTTGAACAGTTTATACAGTTTGCTCCAAAACCACCTGCTAAGAATTGGTGACTCACTCAGCCTTCTCTTGAGCTCGATTCTAGACTGACAACTATGAACTATGAGCCGTGGAGTGGTAAAGCAATGTCAATTGCAGTTTTGGTGTTTTGTCCCCCCCAGATAACTCCCTGCCTTCTGCGTATCAACTGCAGTATTGTTTGTGTTGCCAAGTGGCGGGCGTCTCCTTTCCTCGACTTTATATACAGTGCAGAGGGCTGGTTCCTTCGCTTACGGCCACACCACGCTGAGCACGCCCGATCTCGTCCGATCTCGGAAGCTAAGCAGAGTCGGGCCGGGTTAGTACTTGGATGGGTGACCGCCTGGGAATACCCGGTGCAGTAAGCTTTTCCTTATTTCGACCAGTAGGGTGTACTATTGTATCACCACTGTAGTTTGAACAGTGCTGTAGTGTGAACACAGCTCCAGTTTCATATTGCTGTTTTGAACAGTTTATACAGTTTGCTCCAAAACCACCTGCTAAGAATTGGTGACTCACTCAGCCTTCTCTTGAGCTCGATTCTAGACTGACAACTATGAACTATGAGCCGTGGAGTGGTAAAGCAATGTCAATTGCAGTTTTGGTGTTTTGTCCCCCCCAGATAACTCCCTGCCTTCTGCGTATCAACTGCAGTATTGTTTGTGTTGCCAAGTGGCGGGCGTCTCCTTTCCTCGACTTTATATACAGTGCAGAGGGCTGGTTCCTTCGCTTACGGCCATACCACGCTGAGCACGCCCGATCTCGTCCGATCTCGGAAGCTAAGCAGAGTCGGGCCGGGTTAGTACTTGGATGGGTGACCGCCTGGGAATACCCGGTGCAGTAAGCTTTTCCTTATTTCGACCAGTAGGGTGTACTATTGTATCACCACTGTAGTTTGAACAGTGCTGTAGTGTGAACACAGCTCCAGTTTCATATTGCTGTTTTGAACAGTTTATACAGTTTGCTCCAAAACCACCTGCTAAGAATTGGTGACTCACTCAGCCTTCTCTTGAGCTCGATTCTAGACTGACAACTATGAACTATGAGCCGTGGAGTGGTAAAGCAATGTCAATTGCAGTTTTGGTGTTTTGTCCCCCCCAGATAACTCCCTGCCTTCTGCGTATCAACTGCAGTATTGTTTGTGTTGCCAAGTGGCGGGCGTCTCCTTTCCTCGACTTTATATACAGTGCAGAGGGCTGGTTCCTTCGCTTACGGCCATACCACGCTGAGCACGCCCGATCTCGTCCGATCTCGGAAGCTAAGCAGAGTCGGGCCGGGTTAGTACTTGGATGGGTGACCGCCTGGGAATACCCGGTGCAGTAAGCTTTTCCTTATTTCGACCAGTAGGGTGTACTATTGTATCACCACTGTAGTTTGAACAGTGCTGTAGTGTGAACACAGCTCCAGTTTCATATTGCTGTTTTGAACAGTTTATACAGTTTGCTCCAAAACCACCTGCTAAGAATTGGTGACTCACTCAGCCTTCTCTTGAGCTCGATTCTAGACTGACAACTATGAACTATGAGCCGTGGAGTGGTAAAGCAATGTCAATTGCAGTTTTGGTGTTTTGTCCCCCCCAGATAACTCCCTGCCTTCTGCGTATCAACTGCAGTATTGTTTGTGTTGCCAAGTGGCGGGCGTCTCCTTTCCTCGACTTTATATACAGTGCAGAGGGCTGGTTCCTTCGCTTACGGCCATACCACGCTGAGCACGCCCGATCTCGTCCGATCTCGGAAGCTAAGCAGAGTCGGGCCGGGTTAGTACTTGGATGGGTGACCGCCTGGGAATACCCGGTGCAGTAAGCTTTTCCTTATTTCGACCAGTAGGGTGTACTATTGTATCACCACTGTAGTTTGAACAGTGCTGTAGTGTGAACACAGCTCCAGTTTCATATTGCTGTTTTGAACAGTTTATACAGTTTGCTCCAAAACCACCTGCTAAGAATTGGTGACTCACTCAGCCTTCTCTTGAGCTCGATTCTAGACTGACAACTATGAACTATGAGCCGTGGAGTGGTAAAGCAATGTCAATTGCAGTTTTGGTGTTTTGTCCCCCCCAGATAACTCCCTGCCTTCTGCGTATCAACTGCAGTATTGTTTGTGTTGCCAAGTGGCGGGCGTCTCCTTTCCTCGACTTTATATACAGTGCAGAGGGCTGGTTCCTTCGCTTACGGCCATACCACGCTGAGCACGCCCGATCTCGTCCGATCTCGGAAGCTAAGCAGAGTCGGGCCGGGTTAGTACTTGGATGGGTGACCGCCTGGGAATACCCGGTGCAGTAAGCTTTTCCTTATTTCGACCAGTAGGGTGTACTATTGTATCACCACTGTAGTTTGAACAGTGCTGTAGTGTGAACACAGCTCCAGTTTCATATTGCTGTTTTGAACAGTTTATACAGTTTGCTCCAAAACCACCTGCTAAGAATTGGTGACTCACTCAGCCTTCTCTTGAGCTCGATTCTAGACTGACAACTATGAACTATGAGCCGTGGAGTGGTAAAGCAATGTCAATTGCAGTTTTGGTGTTTTGTCCCCCCCAGATAACTCCCTGCCTTCTGCGTATCAACTGCAGTATTGTTTGTGTTGCCAAGTGGCGGGCGTCTCCTTTCCTCGACTTTATATACAGTGCAGAGGGCTGGTTCCTTCGCTTACGGCCATACCACGCTGAGCACGCCCGATCTCGTCCGATCTCGGAAGCTAAGCAGAGTCGGGCCGGGTTAGTACTTGGATGGGTGACCGCCTGGGAATACCCGGTGCAGTAAGCTTTTCCTTATTTCGACCAGTAGGGTGTACTATTGTATCACCACTGTAGTTTGAACAGTGCTGTAGTGTGAACACAGCTCCAGTTTCATATTGCTGTTTTGAACAGTTTATACAGTTTGCTCCAAAACCACCTGCTAAGAATTGGTGACTCACTCAGCCTTCTCTTGAGCTCGATTCTAGACTGACAACTATGAACTATGAGCCGTGGAGTGGTAAAGCAATGTCAATTGCAGTTTTGGTGTTTTGTCCCCCCCAGATAACTCCCTGCCTTCTGCGTATCAACTGCAGTATTGTTTGTGTTGCCAAGTGGCGGGCGTCTCCTTTCCTCGACTTTATATACAGTGCAGAGGGCTGGTTCCTTCGCTTACGGCCACACCACGCTGAGCACGCCCGATCTCGTCCGATCTCGGAAGCTAAGCAGAGTCGGGCCGGGTTAGTACTTGGATGGGTGACCGCCTGGGAATACCCGGTGCAGTAAGCTTTTCCTTATTTCGACCAGTAGGGTGTACTATTGTATCACCACTGTAGTTTGAACAGTGCTGTAGTGTGAACACAGCTCCAGTTTCATATTGCTGTTTTGAACAGTTTATACAGTTTGCTCCAAAACCACCTGCTAAGAATTGGTGACTCACTCAGCCTTCTCTTGAGCTCGATTCTAGACTGACAACTATGAACTATGAGCCGTGGAGTGGTAAAGCAATGTCAATTGCAGTTTTGGTGTTTTGTCCCCCCCAGATAACTCCCTGCCTTCTGCGTATCAACTGCAGTATTGTTTGTGTTGCCAAGTGGCGGGCGTCTCCTTTCCTCGACTTTATATACAGTGCAGAGGGCTGGTTCCTTCGCTTACGGCCACACCACGCTGAGCACGCCCGATCTCGTCCGATCTCGGAAGCTAAGCAGAGTCGGGCCGGGTTAGTACTTGGATGGGTGACCGCCTGGGAATACCCGGTGCAGTAAGCTTTTCCTTATTTCGACCAGTAGGGTGTACTATTGTATCACCACTGTAGTTTGAACAGTGCTGTAGTGTGAACACAGCTCCAGTTTCATATTGCTGTTTTGAACAGTTTATACAGTTTGCTCCAAAACCACCTGCTAAGAATTGGTGACTCACTCAGCCTTCTCTTGAGCTCGATTCTAGACTGACAACTATGAACTATGAGCCGTGGAGTGGTAAAGCAATGTCAATTGCAGTTTTGGTGTTTTGTCCCCCCCAGATAACTCCCTGCCTTCTGCGTATCAACTGCAGTATTGTTTGTGTTGCCAAGTGGCGGGCGTCTCCTTTCCTCGACTTTATATACAGTGCAGAGGGCTGGTTCCTTCGCTTACGGCCATACCACGCTGAGCACGCCCGATCTCGTCCGATCTCGGAAGCTAAGCAGAGTCGGGCCGGGTTAGTACTTGGATGGGTGACCGCCTGGGAATACCCGGTGCAGTAAGCTTTTCCTTATTTCGACCAGTAGGGTGTACTATTGTATCACCACTGTAGTTTGAACAGTGCTGTAGTGTGAACACAGCTCCAGTTTCATATTGCTGTTTTGAACAGTTTATACAGTTTGCTCCAAAACCACCTGCTAAGAATTGGTGACTCACTCAGCCTTCTCTTGAGCTCGATTCTAGACTGACAACTATGAACTATGAGCCGTGGAGTGGTAAAGCAATGTCAATTGCAGTTTTGGTGTTTTGTCCCCCCCAGATAACTCCCTGCCTTCTGCGTATCAACTGCAGTATTGTTTGTGTTGCCAAGTGGCGGGCGTCTCCTTTCCTCGACTTTATATACAGTGCAGAGGGCTGGTTCCTTCGCTTACGGCCATACCACGCTGAGCACGCCCGATCTCGTCCGATCTCGGAAGCTAAGCAGAGTCGGGCCGGGTTAGTACTTGGATGGGTGACCGCCTGGGAATACCCGGTGCAGTAAGCTTTTCCTTATTTCGACCAGTAGGGTGTACTATTGTATCACCACTGTAGTTTGAACAGTGCTGTAGTGTGAACACAGCTCCAGTTTCATATTGCTGTTTTGAACAGTTTATACAGTTTGCTCCAAAACCACCTGCTAAGAATTGGTGACTCACTCAGCCTTCTCTTGAGCTCGATTCTAGACTGACAACTATGAACTATGAGCCGTGGAGTGGTAAAGCAATGTCAATTGCAGTTTTGGTGTTTTGTCCCCCCCAGATAACTCCCTGCCTTCTGCGTATCAACTGCAGTATTGTTTGTGTTGCCAAGTGGCGGGCGTCTCCTTTCCTCGACTTTATATACAGTGCAGAGGGCTGGTTCCTTCGCTTACGGCCATACCACGCTGAGCACGCCCGATCTCGTCCGATCTCGGAAGCTAAGCAGAGTCGGGCCGGGTTAGTACTTGGATGGGTGACCGCCTGGGAATACCCGGTGCAGTAAGCTTTTCCTTATTTCGACCAGTAGGGTGTACTATTGTATCACCACTGTAGTTTGAACAGTGCTGTAGTGTGAACACAGCTCCAGTTTCATATTGCTGTTTTGAACAGTTTATACAGTTTGCTCCAAAACCACCTGCTAAGAATTGGTGACTCACTCAGCCTTCTCTTGAGCTCGATTCTAGACTGACAACTATGAACTATGAGCCGTGGAGTGGTAAAGCAATGTCAATTGCAGTTTTGGTGTTTTGTCCCCCCCAGATAACTCCCTGCCTTCTGCGTATCAACTGCAGTATTGTTTGTGTTGCCAAGTGGCGGGCGTCTCCTTTCCTCGACTTTATATACAGTGCAGAGGGCTGGTTCCTTCGCTTACGGCCATACCACGCTGAGCACGCCCGATCTCGTCCGATCTCGGAAGCTAAGCAGAGTCGGGCCGGGTTAGTACTTGGATGGGTGACCGCCTGGGAATACCCGGTGCAGTAAGCTTTTCCTTATTTCGACCAGTAGGGTGTACTATTGTATCACCACTGTAGTTTGAACAGTGCTGTAGTGTGAACACAGCTCCAGTTTCATATTGCTGTTTTGAACAGTTTATACAGTTTGCTCCAAAACCACCTGCTAAGAATTGGTGACTCACTCAGCCTTCTCTTGAGCTCGATTCTAGACTGACAACTATGAACTATGAGCCGTGGAGTGGTAAAGCAATGTCAATTGCAGTTTTGGTGTTTTGTCCCCCCCAGATAACTCCCTGCCTTCTGCGTATCAACTGCAGTATTGTTTGTGTTGCCAAGTGGCGGGCGTCTCCTTTCCTCGACTTTATATACAGTGCAGAGGGCTGGTTCCTTCGCTTACGGCCACACCACGCTGAGCACGCCCGATCTCGTCCGATCTCGGAAGCTAAGCAGAGTCGGGCCGGGTTAGTACTTGGATGGGTGACCGCCTGGGAATACCCGGTGCAGTAAGCTTTTCCTTATTTCGACCAGTAGGGTGTACTATTGTATCACCACTGTAGTTTGAACAGTGCTGTAGTGTGAACACAGCTCCAGTTTCATATTGCTGTTTTGAACAGTTTATACAGTTTGCTCCAAAACCACCTGCTAAGAATTGGTGACTCACTCAGCCTTCTCTTGAGCTCGATTCTAGACTGACAACTATGAACTATGAGCCGTGGAGTGGTAAAGCAATGTCAATTGCAGTTTTGGTGTTTTGTCCCCCCCAGATAACTCCCTGCCTTCTGCGTATCAACTGCAGTATTGTTTGTGTTGCCAAGTGGCGGGCGTCTCCTTTCCTCGACTTTATATACAGTGCAGAGGGCTGGTTCCTTCGCTTACGGCCACACCACGCTGAGCACGCCCGATCTCGTCCGATCTCGGAAGCTAAGCAGAGTCGGGCCGGGTTAGTACTTGGATGGGTGACCGCCTGGGAATACCCGGTGCAGTAAGCTTTTCCTTATTTCGACCAGTAGGGTGTACTATTGTATCACCACTGTAGTTTGAACAGTGCTGTAGTGTGAACACAGCTCCAGTTTCATATTGCTGTTTTGAACAGTTTATACAGTTTGCTCCAAAACCACCTGCTAAGAATTGGTGACTCACTCAGCCTTCTCTTGAGCTCGATTCTAGACTGACAACTATGAACTATGAGCCGTGGAGTGGTAAAGCAATGTCAATTGCAGTTTTGGTGTTTTGTCCCCCCCAGATAACTCCCTGCCTTCTGCGTATCAACTGCAGTATTGTTTGTGTTGCCAAGTGGCGGGCGTCTCCTTTCCTCGACTTTATATACAGTGCAGAGGGCTGGTTCCTTCGCTTACGGCCATACCACGCTGAGCACGCCCGATCTCGTCCGATCTCGGAAGCTAAGCAGAGTCGGGCCGGGTTAGTACTTGGATGGGTGACCGCCTGGGAATACCCGGTGCAGTAAGCTTTTCCTTATTTCGACCAGTAGGGTGTACTATTGTATCACCACTGTAGTTTGAACAGTGCTGTAGTGTGAACACAGCTCCAGTTTCATATTGCTGTTTTGAACAGTTTATACAGTTTGCTCCAAAACCACCTGCTAAGAATTGGTGACTCACTCAGCCTTCTCTTGAGCTCGATTCTAGACTGACAACTATGAACTATGAGCCGTGGAGTGGTAAAGCAATGTCAATTGCAGTTTTGGTGTTTTGTCCCCCCCAGATAACTCCCTGCCTTCTGCGTATCAACTGCAGTATTGTTTGTGTTGCCAAGTGGCGGGCGTCTCCTTTCCTCGACTTTATATACAGTGCAGAGGGCTGGTTCCTTCGCTTACGGCCATACCACGCTGAGCACGCCCGATCTCGTCCGATCTCGGAAGCTAAGCAGAGTCGGGCCGGGTTAGTACTTGGATGGGTGACCGCCTGGGAATACCCGGTGCAGTAAGCTTTTCCTTATTTCGACCAGTAGGGTGTACTATTGTATCACCACTGTAGTTTGAACAGTGCTGTAGTGTGAACACAGCTCCAGTTTCATATTGCTGTTTTGAACAGTTTATACAGTTTGCTCCAAAACCACCTGCTAAGAATTGGTGACTCACTCAGCCTTCTCTTGAGCTCGATTCTAGACTGACAACTATGAACTATGAGCCGTGGAGTGGTAAAGCAATGTCAATTGCAGTTTTGGTGTTTTGTCCCCCCCAGATAACTCCCTGCCTTCTGCGTATCAACTGCAGTATTGTTTGTGTTGCCAAGTGGCGGGCGTCTCCTTTCCTCGACTTTATATACAGTGCAGAGGGCTGGTTCCTTCGCTTACGGCCATACCACGCTGAGCACGCCCGATCTCGTCCGATCTCGGAAGCTAAGCAGAGTCGGGCCGGGTTAGTACTTGGATGGGTGACCGCCTGGGAATACCCGGTGCAGTAAGCTTTTCCTTATTTCGACCAGTAGGGTGTACTATTGTATCACCACTGTAGTTTGAACAGTGCTGTAGTGTGAACACAGCTCCAGTTTCATATTGCTGTTTTGAACAGTTTATACAGTTTGCTCCAAAACCACCTGCTAAGAATTGGTGACTCACTCAGCCTTCTCTTGAGCTCGATTCTAGACTGACAACTATGAACTATGAGCCGTGGAGTGGTAAAGCAATGTCAATTGCAGTTTTGGTGTTTTGTCCCCCCCAGATAACTCCCTGCCTTCTGCGTATCAACTGCAGTATTGTTTGTGTTGCCAAGTGGCGGGCGTCTCCTTTCCTCGACTTTATATACAGTGCAGAGGGCTGGTTCCTTCGCTTACGGCCATACCACGCTGAGCACGCCCGATCTCGTCCGATCTCGGAAGCTAAGCAGAGTCGGGCCGGGTTAGTACTTGGATGGGTGACCGCCTGGGAATACCCGGTGCAGTAAGCTTTTCCTTATTTCGACCAGTAGGGTGTACTATTGTATCACCACTGTAGTTTGAACAGTGCTGTAGTGTGAACACAGCTCCAGTTTCATATTGCTGTTTTGAACAGTTTATACAGTTTGCTCCAAAACCACCTGCTAAGAATTGGTGACTCACTCAGCCTTCTCTTGAGCTCGATTCTAGACTGACAACTATGAACTATGAGCCGTGGAGTGGTAAAGCAATGTCAATTGCAGTTTTGGTGTTTTGTCCCCCCCAGATAACTCCCTGCCTTCTGCGTATCAACTGCAGTATTGTTTGTGTTGCCAAGTGGCGGGCGTCTCCTTTCCTCGACTTTATATACAGTGCAGAGGGCTGGTTCCTTCGCTTACGGCCATACCACGCTGAGCACGCCCGATCTCGTCCGATCTCGGAAGCTAAGCAGAGTCGGGCCGGGTTAGTACTTGGATGGGTGACCGCCTGGGAATACCCGGTGCAGTAAGCTTTTCCTTATTTCGACCAGTAGGGTGTACTATTGTATCACCACTGTAGTTTGAACAGTGCTGTAGTGTGAACACAGCTCCAGTTTCATATTGCTGTTTTGAACAGTTTATACAGTTTGCTCCAAAACCACCTGCTAAGAATTGGTGACTCACTCAGCCTTCTCTTGAGCTCGATTCTAGACTGACAACTATGAACTATGAGCCGTGGAGTGGTAAAGCAATGTCAATTGCAGTTTTGGTGTTTTGTCCCCCCCAGATAACTCCCTGCCTTCTGCGTATCAACTGCAGTATTGTTTGTGTTGCCAAGTGGCGGGCGTCTCCTTTCCTCGACTTTATATACAGTGCAGAGGGCTGGTTCCTTCGCTTACGGCCATACCACGCTGAGCACGCCCGATCTCGTCCGATCTCGGAAGCTAAGCAGAGTCGGGCCGGGTTAGTACTTGGATGGGTGACCGCCTGGGAATACCCGGTGCAGTAAGCTTTTCCTTATTTCGACCAGTAGGGTGTACTATTGTATCACCACTGTAGTTTGAACAGTGCTGTAGTGTGAACACAGCTCCAGTTTCATATTGCTGTTTTGAACAGTTTATACAGTTTGCTCCAAAACCACCTGCTAAGAATTGGTGACTCACTCAGCCTTCTCTTGAGCTCGATTCTAGACTGACAACTATGAACTATGAGCCGTGGAGTGGTAAAGCAATGTCAATTGCAGTTTTGGTGTTTTGTCCCCCCCAGATAACTCCCTGCCTTCTGCGTATCAACTGCAGTATTGTTTGTGTTGCCAAGTGGCGGGCGTCTCCTTTCCTCGACTTTATATACAGTGCAGAGGGCTGGTTCCTTCGCTTACGGCCATACCACGCTGAGCACGCCCGATCTCGTCCGATCTCGGAAGCTAAGCAGAGTCGGGCCGGGTTAGTACTTGGATGGGTGACCGCCTGGGAATACCCGGTGCAGTAAGCTTTTCCTTATTTCGACCAGTAGGGTGTACTATTGTATCACCACTGTAGTTTGAACAGTGCTGTAGTGTGAACACAGCTCCAGTTTCATATTGCTGTTTTGAACAGTTTATACAGTTTGCTCCAAAACCACCTGCTAAGAATTGGTGACTCACTCAGCCTTCTCTTGAGCTCGATTCTAGACTGACAACTATGAACTATGAGCCGTGGAGTGGTAAAGCAATGTCAATTGCAGTTTTGGTGTTTTGTCCCCCCCAGATAACTCCCTGCCTTCTGCGTATCAACTGCAGTATTGTTTGTGTTGCCAAGTGGCGGGCGTCTCCTTTCCTCGACTTTATATACAGTGCAGAGGGCTGGTTCCTTCGCTTACGGCCATACCACGCTGAGCACGCCCGATCTCGTCCGATCTCGGAAGCTAAGCAGAGTCGGGCCGGGTTAGTACTTGGATGGGTGACCGCCTGGGAATACCCGGTGCAGTAAGCTTTTCCTTATTTCGACCAGTAGGGTGTACTATTGTATCACCACTGTAGTTTGAACAGTGCTGTAGTGTGAACACAGCTCCAGTTTCATATTGCTGTTTTGAACAGTTTATACAGTTTGCTCCAAAACCACCTGCTAAGAATTGGTGACTCACTCAGCCTTCTCTTGAGCTCGATTCTAGACTGACAACTATGAACTATGAGCCGTGGAGTGGTAAAGCAATGTCAATTGCAGTTTTGGTGTTTTGTCCCCCCCAGATAACTCCCTGCCTTCTGCGTATCAACTGCAGTATTGTTTGTGTTGCCAAGTGGCGGGCGTCTCCTTTCCTCGACTTTATATACAGTGCAGAGGGCTGGTTCCTTCGCTTACGGCCACACCACGCTGAGCACGCCCGATCTCGTCCGATCTCGGAAGCTAAGCAGAGTCGGGCCGGGTTAGTACTTGGATGGGTGACCGCCTGGGAATACCCGGTGCAGTAAGCTTTTCCTTATTTCGACCAGTAGGGTGTACTATTGTATCACCACTGTAGTTTGAACAGTGCTGTAGTGTGAACACAGCTCCAGTTTCATATTGCTGTTTTGAACAGTTTATACAGTTTGCTCCAAAACCACCTGCTAAGAATTGGTGACTCACTCAGCCTTCTCTTGAGCTCGATTCTAGACTGACAACTATGAACTATGAGCCGTGGAGTGGTAAAGCAATGTCAATTGCAGTTTTGGTGTTTTGTCCCCCCCAGATAACTCCCTGCCTTCTGCGTATCAACTGCAGTATTGTTTGTGTTGCCAAGTGGCGGGCGTCTCCTTTCCTCGACTTTATATACAGTGCAGAGGGCTGGTTCCTTCGCTTACGGCCATACCACGCTGAGCACGCCCGATCTCGTCCGATCTCGGAAGCTAAGCAGAGTCGGGCCGGGTTAGTACTTGGATGGGTGACCGCCTGGGAATACCCGGTGCAGTAAGCTTTTCCTTATTTCGACCAGTAGGGTGTACTATTGTATCACCACTGTAGTTTGAACAGTGCTGTAGTGTGAACACAGCTCCAGTTTCATATTGCTGTTTTGAACAGTTTATACAGTTTGCTCCAAAACCACCTGCTAAGAATTGGTGACTCACTCAGCCTTCTCTTGAGCTCGATTCTAGACTGACAACTATGAACTATGAGCCGTGGAGTGGTAAAGCAATGTCAATTGCAGTTTTGGTGTTTTGTCCCCCCCAGATAACTCCCTGCCTTCTGCGTATCAACTGCAGTATTGTTTGTGTTGCCAAGTGGCGGGCGTCTCCTTTCCTCGACTTTATATACAGTGCAGAGGGCTGGTTCCTTCGCTTACGGCCATACCACGCTGAGCACGCCCGATCTCGTCCGATCTCGGAAGCTAAGCAGAGTCGGGCCGGGTTAGTACTTGGATGGGTGACCGCCTGGGAATACCCGGTGCAGTAAGCTTTTCCTTATTTCGACCAGTAGGGTGTACTATTGTATCACCACTGTAGTTTGAACAGTGCTGTAGTGTGAACACAGCTCCAGTTTCATATTGCTGTTTTGAACAGTTTATACAGTTTGCTCCAAAACCACCTGCTAAGAATTGGTGACTCACTCAGCCTTCTCTTGAGCTCGATTCTAGACTGACAACTATGAACTATGAGCCGTGGAGTGGTAAAGCAATGTCAATTGCAGTTTTGGTGTTTTGTCCCCCCCAGATAACTCCCTGCCTTCTGCGTATCAACTGCAGTATTGTTTGTGTTGCCAAGTGGCGGGCGTCTCCTTTCCTCGACTTTATATACAGTGCAGAGGGCTGGTTCCTTCGCTTACGGCCATACCACGCTGAGCACGCCCGATCTCGTCCGATCTCGGAAGCTAAGCAGAGTCGGGCCGGGTTAGTACTTGGATGGGTGACCGCCTGGGAATACCCGGTGCAGTAAGCTTTTCCTTATTTCGACCAGTAGGGTGTACTATTGTATCACCACTGTAGTTTGAACAGTGCTGTAGTGTGAACACAGCTCCAGTTTCATATTGCTGTTTTGAACAGTTTATACAGTTTGCTCCAAAACCACCTGCTAAGAATTGGTGACTCACTCAGCCTTCTCTTGAGCTCGATTCTAGACTGACAACTATGAACTATGAGCCGTGGAGTGGTAAAGCAATGTCAATTGCAGTTTTGGTGTTTTGTCCCCCCCAGATAACTCCCTGCCTTCTGCGTATCAACTGCAGTATTGTTTGTGTTGCCAAGTGGCGGGCGTCTCCTTTCCTCGACTTTATATACAGTGCAGAGGGCTGGTTCCTTCGCTTACGGCCATACCACGCTGAGCACGCCCGATCTCGTCCGATCTCGGAAGCTAAGCAGAGTCGGGCCGGGTTAGTACTTGGATGGGTGACCGCCTGGGAATACCCGGTGCAGTAAGCTTTTCCTTATTTCGACCAGTAGGGTGTACTATTGTATCACCACTGTAGTTTGAACAGTGCTGTAGTGTGAACACAGCTCCAGTTTCATATTGCTGTTTTGAACAGTTTATACAGTTTGCTCCAAAACCACCTGCTAAGAATTGGTGACTCACTCAGCCTTCTCTTGAGCTCGATTCTAGACTGACAACTATGAACTATGAGCCGTGGAGTGGTAAAGCAATGTCAATTGCAGTTTTGGTGTTTTGTCCCCCCCAGATAACTCCCTGCCTTCTGCGTATCAACTGCAGTATTGTTTGTGTTGCCAAGTGGCGGGCGTCTCCTTTCCTCGACTTTATATACAGTGCAGAGGGCTGGTTCCTTCGCTTACGGCCATACCACGCTGAGCACGCCCGATCTCGTCCGATCTCGGAAGCTAAGCAGAGTCGGGCCGGGTTAGTACTTGGATGGGTGACCGCCTGGGAATACCCGGTGCAGTAAGCTTTTCCTTATTTCGACCAGTAGGGTGTACTATTGTATCACCACTGTAGTTTGAACAGTGCTGTAGTGTGAACACAGCTCCAGTTTCATATTGCTGTTTTGAACAGTTTATACAGTTTGCTCCAAAACCACCTGCTAAGAATTGGTGACTCACTCAGCCTTCTCTTGAGCTCGATTCTAGACTGACAACTATGAACTATGAGCCGTGGAGTGGTAAAGCAATGTCAATTGCAGTTTTGGTGTTTTGTCCCCCCCAGATAACTCCCTGCCTTCTGCGTATCAACTGCAGTATTGTTTGTGTTGCCAAGTGGCGGGCGTCTCCTTTCCTCGACTTTATATACAGTGCAGAGGGCTGGTTCCTTCGCTTACGGCCATACCACGCTGAGCACGCCCGATCTCGTCCGATCTCGGAAGCTAAGCAGAGTCGGGCCGGGTTAGTACTTGGATGGGTGACCGCCTGGGAATACCCGGTGCAGTAAGCTTTTCCTTATTTCGACCAGTAGGGTGTACTATTGTATCACCACTGTAGTTTGAACAGTGCTGTAGTGTGAACACAGCTCCAGTTTCATATTGCTGTTTTGAACAGTTTATACAGTTTGCTCCAAAACCACCTGCTAAGAATTGGTGACTCACTCAGCCTTCTCTTGAGCTCGATTCTAGACTGACAACTATGAACTATGAGCCGTGGAGTGGTAAAGCAATGTCAATTGCAGTTTTGGTGTTTTGTCCCCCCCAGATAACTCCCTGCCTTCTGCGTATCAACTGCAGTATTGTTTGTGTTGCCAAGTGGCGGGCGTCTCCTTTCCTCGACTTTATATACAGTGCAGAGGGCTGGTTCCTTCGCTTACGGCCATACCACGCTGAGCACGCCCGATCTCGTCCGATCTCGGAAGCTAAGCAGAGTCGGGCCGGGTTAGTACTTGGATGGGTGACCGCCTGGGAATACCCGGTGCAGTAAGCTTTTCCTTATTTCGACCAGTAGGGTGTACTATTGTATCACCACTGTAGTTTGAACAGTGCTGTAGTGTGAACACAGCTCCAGTTTCATATTGCTGTTTTGAACAGTTTATACAGTTTGCTCCAAAACCACCTGCTAAGAATTGGTGACTCACTCAGCCTTCTCTTGAGCTCGATTCTAGACTGACAACTATGAACTATGAGCCGTGGAGTGGTAAAGCAATGTCAATTGCAGTTTTGGTGTTTTGTCCCCCCCAGATAACTCCCTGCCTTCTGCGTATCAACTGCAGTATTGTTTGTGTTGCCAAGTGGCGGGCGTCTCCTTTCCTCGACTTTATATACAGTGCAGAGGGCTGGTTCCTTCGCTTACGGCCATACCACGCTGAGCACGCCCGATCTCGTCCGATCTCGGAAGCTAAGCAGAGTCGGGCCGGGTTAGTACTTGGATGGGTGACCGCCTGGGAATACCCGGTGCAGTAAGCTTTTCCTTATTTCGACCAGTAGGGTGTACTATTGTATCACCACTGTAGTTTGAACAGTGCTGTAGTGTGAACACAGCTCCAGTTTCATATTGCTGTTTTGAACAGTTTATACAGTTTGCTCCAAAACCACCTGCTAAGAATTGGTGACTCACTCAGCCTTCTCTTGAGCTCGATTCTAGACTGACAACTATGAACTATGAGCCGTGGAGTGGTAAAGCAATGTCAATTGCAGTTTTGGTGTTTTGTCCCCCCCAGATAACTCCCTGCCTTCTGCGTATCAACTGCAGTATTGTTTGTGTTGCCAAGTGGCGGGCGTCTCCTTTCCTCGACTTTATATACAGTGCAGAGGGCTGGTTCCTTCGCTTACGGCCATACCACGCTGAGCACGCCCGATCTCGTCCGATCTCGGAAGCTAAGCAGAGTCGGGCCGGGTTAGTACTTGGATGGGTGACCGCCTGGGAATACCCGGTGCAGTAAGCTTTTCCTTATTTCGACCAGTAGGGTGTACTATTGTATCACCACTGTAGTTTGAACAGTGCTGTAGTGTGAACACAGCTCCAGTTTCATATTGCTGTTTTGAACAGTTTATACAGTTTGCTCCAAAACCACCTGCTAAGAATTGGTGACTCACTCAGCCTTCTCTTGAGCTCGATTCTAGACTGACAACTATGAACTATGAGCCGTGGAGTGGTAAAGCAATGTCAATTGCAGTTTTGGTGTTTTGTCCCCCCCAGATAACTCCCTGCCTTCTGCGTATCAACTGCAGTATTGTTTGTGTTGCCAAGTGGCGGGCGTCTCCTTTCCTCGACTTTATATACAGTGCAGAGGGCTGGTTCCTTCGCTTACGGCCATACCACGCTGAGCACGCCCGATCTCGTCCGATCTCGGAAGCTAAGCAGAGTCGGGCCGGGTTAGTACTTGGATGGGTGACCGCCTGGGAATACCCGGTGCAGTAAGCTTTTCCTTATTTCGACCAGTAGGGTGTACTATTGTATCACCACTGTAGTTTGAACAGTGCTGTAGTGTGAACACAGCTCCAGTTTCATATTGCTGTTTTGAACAGTTTATACAGTTTGCTCCAAAACCACCTGCTAAGAATTGGTGACTCACTCAGCCTTCTCTTGAGCTCGATTCTAGACTGACAACTATGAACTATGAGCCGTGGAGTGGTAAAGCAATGTCAATTGCAGTTTTGGTGTTTTGTCCCCCCCAGATAACTCCCTGCCTTCTGCGTATCAACTGCAGTATTGTTTGTGTTGCCAAGTGGCGGGCGTCTCCTTTCCTCGACTTTATATACAGTGCAGAGGGCTGGTTCCTTCGCTTACGGCCATACCACGCTGAGCACGCCCGATCTCGTCCGATCTCGGAAGCTAAGCAGAGTCGGGCCGGGTTAGTACTTGGATGGGTGACCGCCTGGGAATACCCGGTGCAGTAAGCTTTTCCTTATTTCGACCAGTAGGGTGTACTATTGTATCACCACTGTAGTTTGAACAGTGCTGTAGTGTGAACACAGCTCCAGTTTCATATTGCTGTTTTGAACAGTTTATACAGTTTGCTCCAAAACCACCTGCTAAGAATTGGTGACTCACTCAGCCTTCTCTTGAGCTCGATTCTAGACTGACAACTATGAACTATGAGCCGTGGAGTGGTAAAGCAATGTCAATTGCAGTTTTGGTGTTTTGTCCCCCCCAGATAACTCCCTGCCTTCTGCGTATCAACTGCAGTATTGTTTGTGTTGCCAAGTGGCGGGCGTCTCCTTTCCTCGACTTTATATACAGTGCAGAGGGCTGGTTCCTTCGCTTACGGCCATACCACGCTGAGCACGCCCGATCTCGTCCGATCTCGGAAGCTAAGCAGAGTCGGGCCGGGTTAGTACTTGGATGGGTGACCGCCTGGGAATACCCGGTGCAGTAAGCTTTTCCTTATTTCGACCAGTAGGGTGTACTATTGTATCACCACTGTAGTTTGAACAGTGCTGTAGTGTGAACACAGCTCCAGTTTCATATTGCTGTTTTGAACAGTTTATACAGTTTGCTCCAAAACCACCTGCTAAGAATTGGTGACTCACTCAGCCTTCTCTTGAGCTCGATTCTAGACTGACAACTATGAACTATGAGCCGTGGAGTGGTAAAGCAATGTCAATTGCAGTTTTGGTGTTTTGTCCCCCCCAGATAACTCCCTGCCTTCTGCGTATCAACTGCAGTATTGTTTGTGTTGCCAAGTGGCGGGCGTCTCCTTTCCTCGACTTTATATACAGTGCAGAGGGCTGGTTCCTTCGCTTACGGCCATACCACGCTGAGCACGCCCGATCTCGTCCGATCTCGGAAGCTAAGCAGAGTCGGGCCGGGTTAGTACTTGGATGGGTGACCGCCTGGGAATACCCGGTGCAGTAAGCTTTTCCTTATTTCGACCAGTAGGGTGTACTATTGTATCACCACTGTAGTTTGAACAGTGCTGTAGTGTGAACACAGCTCCAGTTTCATATTGCTGTTTTGAACAGTTTATACAGTTTGCTCCAAAACCACCTGCTAAGAATTGGTGACTCACTCAGCCTTCTCTTGAGCTCGATTCTAGACTGACAACTATGAACTATGAGCCGTGGAGTGGTAAAGCAATGTCAATTGCAGTTTTGGTGTTTTGTCCCCCCCAGATAACTCCCTGCCTTCTGCGTATCAACTGCAGTATTGTTTGTGTTGCCAAGTGGCGGGCGTCTCCTTTCCTCGACTTTATATACAGTGCAGAGGGCTGGTTCCTTCGCTTACGGCCATACCACGCTGAGCACGCCCGATCTCGTCCGATCTCGGAAGCTAAGCAGAGTCGGGCCGGGTTAGTACTTGGATGGGTGACCGCCTGGGAATACCCGGTGCAGTAAGCTTTTCCTTATTTCGACCAGTAGGGTGTACTATTGTATCACCACTGTAGTTTGAACAGTGCTGTAGTGTGAACACAGCTCCAGTTTCATATTGCTGTTTTGAACAGTTTATACAGTTTGCTCCAAAACCACCTGCTAAGAATTGGTGACTCACTCAGCCTTCTCTTGAGCTCGATTCTAGACTGACAACTATGAACTATGAGCCGTGGAGTGGTAAAGCAATGTCAATTGCAGTTTTGGTGTTTTGTCCCCCCCAGATAACTCCCTGCCTTCTGCGTATCAACTGCAGTATTGTTTGTGTTGCCAAGTGGCGGGCGTCTCCTTTCCTCGACTTTATATACAGTGCAGAGGGCTGGTTCCTTCGCTTACGGCCATACCACGCTGAGCACGCCCGATCTCGTCCGATCTCGGAAGCTAAGCAGAGTCGGGCCGGGTTAGTACTTGGATGGGTGACCGCCTGGGAATACCCGGTGCAGTAAGCTTTTCCTTATTTCGACCAGTAGGGTGTACTATTGTATCACCACTGTAGTTTGAACAGTGCTGTAGTGTGAACACAGCTCCAGTTTCATATTGCTGTTTTGAACAGTTTATACAGTTTGCTCCAAAACCACCTGCTAAGAATTGGTGACTCACTCAGCCTTCTCTTGAGCTCGATTCTAGACTGACAACTATGAACTATGAGCCGTGGAGTGGTAAAGCAATGTCAATTGCAGTTTTGGTGTTTTGTCCCCCCCAGATAACTCCCTGCCTTCTGCGTATCAACTGCAGTATTGTTTGTGTTGCCAAGTGGCGGGCGTCTCCTTTCCTCGACTTTATATACAGTGCAGAGGGCTGGTTCCTTCGCTTACGGCCACACCACGCTGAGCACGCCCGATCTCGTCCGATCTCGGAAGCTAAGCAGAGTCGGGCCGGGTTAGTACTTGGATGGGTGACCGCCTGGGAATACCCGGTGCAGTAAGCTTTTCCTTATTTCGACCAGTAGGGTGTACTATTGTATCACCACTGTAGTTTGAACAGTGCTGTAGTGTGAACACAGCTCCAGTTTCATATTGCTGTTTTGAACAGTTTATACAGTTTGCTCCAAAACCACCTGCTAAGAATTGGTGACTCACTCAGCCTTCTCTTGAGCTCGATTCTAGACTGACAACTATGAACTATGAGCCGTGGAGTGGTAAAGCAATGTCAATTGCAGTTTTGGTGTTTTGTCCCCCCCAGATAACTCCCTGCCTTCTGCGTATCAACTGCAGTATTGTTTGTGTTGCCAAGTGGCGGGCGTCTCCTTTCCTCGACTTTATATACAGTGCAGAGGGCTGGTTCCTTCGCTTACGGCCATACCACGCTGAGCACGCCCGATCTCGTCCGATCTCGGAAGCTAAGCAGAGTCGGGCCGGGTTAGTACTTGGATGGGTGACCGCCTGGGAATACCCGGTGCAGTAAGCTTTTCCTTATTTCGACCAGTAGGGTGTACTATTGTATCACCACTGTAGTTTGAACAGTGCTGTAGTGTGAACACAGCTCCAGTTTCATATTGCTGTTTTGAACAGTTTATACAGTTTGCTCCAAAACCACCTGCTAAGAATTGGTGACTCACTCAGCCTTCTCTTGAGCTCGATTCTAGACTGACAACTATGAACTATGAGCCGTGGAGTGGTAAAGCAATGTCAATTGCAGTTTTGGTGTTTTGTCCCCCCCAGATAACTCCCTGCCTTCTGCGTATCAACTGCAGTATTGTTTGTGTTGCCAAGTGGCGGGCGTCTCCTTTCCTCGACTTTATATACAGTGCAGAGGGCTGGTTCCTTCGCTTACGGCCATACCACGCTGAGCACGCCCGATCTCGTCCGATCTCGGAAGCTAAGCAGAGTCGGGCCGGGTTAGTACTTGGATGGGTGACCGCCTGGGAATACCCGGTGCAGTAAGCTTTTCCTTATTTCGACCAGTAGGGTGTACTATTGTATCACCACTGTAGTTTGAACAGTGCTGTAGTGTGAACACAGCTCCAGTTTCATATTGCTGTTTTGAACAGTTTATACAGTTTGCTCCAAAACCACCTGCTAAGAATTGGTGACTCACTCAGCCTTCTCTTGAGCTCGATTCTAGACTGACAACTATGAACTATGAGCCGTGGAGTGGTAAAGCAATGTCAATTGCAGTTTTGGTGTTTTGTCCCCCCCAGATAACTCCCTGCCTTCTGCGTATCAACTGCAGTATTGTTTGTGTTGCCAAGTGGCGGGCGTCTCCTTTCCTCAACTTTATATACAGTGCAGAGGGCTGGTTCCTTCGCTTACGGCCATACCACGCTGAGCACGCCCGATCTCGTCCGATCTCGGAAGCTAAGCAGAGTCGGGCCGGGTTAGTACTTGGATGGGTGACCGCCTGGGAATACCCGGTGCAGTAAGCTTTTCCTTATTTCGACCAGTAGGGTGTACTATTGTATCACCACTGTAGTTTGAACAGTGCTGTAGTGTGAACACAGCTCCAGTTTCATATTGCTGTTTTGAACAGTTTATACAGTTTGCTCCAAAACCACCTGCTAAGAATTGGTGACTCACTCAGCCTTCTCTTGAGCTCGATTCTAGACTGACAACTATGAACTATGAGCCGTGGAGTGGTAAAGCAATGTCAATTGCAGTTTTGGTGTTTTGTCCCCCCCAGATAACTCCCTGCCTTCTGCGTATCAACTGCAGTATTGTTTGTGTTGCCAAGTGGCGGGCGTCTCCTTTCCTCGACTTTATATACAGTGCAGAGGGCTGGTTCCTTCGCTTACGGCCATACCACGCTGAGCACGCCCGATCTCGTCCGATCTCGGAAGCTAAGCAGAGTCGGGCCGGGTTAGTACTTGGATGGGTGACCGCCTGGGAATACCCGGTGCAGTAAGCTTTTCCTTATTTCGACCAGTAGGGTGTACTATTGTATCACCACTGTAGTTTGAACAGTGCTGTAGTGTGAACACAGCTCCAGTTTCATATTGCTGTTTTGAACAGTTTATACAGTTTGCTCCAAAACCACCTGCTAAGAATTGGTGACTCACTCAGCCTTCTCTTGAGCTCGATTCTAGACTGACAACTATGAACTATGAGCCGTGGAGTGGTAAAGCAATGTCAATTGCAGTTTTGGTGTTTTGTCCCCCCCAGATAACTCCCTGCCTTCTGCGTATCAACTGCAGTATTGTTTGTGTTGCCAAGTGGCGGGCGTCTCCTTTCCTCGACTTTATATACAGTGCAGAGGGCTGGTTCCTTCGCTTACGGCCATACCACGCTGAGCACGCCCGATCTCGTCCGATCTCGGAAGCTAAGCAGAGTCGGGCCGGGTTAGTACTTGGATGGGTGACCGCCTGGGAATACCCGGTGCAGTAAGCTTTTCCTTATTTCGACCAGTAGGGTGTACTATTGTATCACCACTGTAGTTTGAACAGTGCTGTAGTGTGAACACAGCTCCAGTTTCATATTGCTGTTTTGAACAGTTTATACAGTTTGCTCCAAAACCACCTGCTAAGAATTGGTGACTCACTCAGCCTTCTCTTGAGCTCGATTCTAGACTGACAACTATGAACTATGAGCCGTGGAGTGGTAAAGCAATGTCAATTGCAGTTTTGGTGTTTTGTCCCCCCCAGATAACTCCCTGCCTTCTGCGTATCAACTGCAGTATTGTTTGTGTTGCCAAGTGGCGGGCGTCTCCTTTCCTCGACTTTATATACAGTGCAGAGGGCTGGTTCCTTCGCTTACGGCCATACCACGCTGAGCACGCCCGATCTCGTCCGATCTCGGAAGCTAAGCAGAGTCGGGCCGGGTTAGTACTTGGATGGGTGACCGCCTGGGAATACCCGGTGCAGTAAGCTTTTCCTTATTTCGACCAGTAGGGTGTACTATTGTATCACCACTGTAGTTTGAACAGTGCTGTAGTGTGAACACAGCTCCAGTTTCATATTGCTGTTTTGAACAGTTTATACAGTTTGCTCCAAAACCACCTGCTAAGAATTGGTGACTCACTCAGCCTTCTCTTGAGCTCGATTCTAGACTGACAACTATGAACTATGAGCCGTGGAGTGGTAAAGCAATGTCAATTGCAGTTTTGGTGTTTTGTCCCCCCCAGATAACTCCCTGCCTTCTGCGTATCAACTGCAGTATTGTTTGTGTTGCCAAGTGGCGGGCGTCTCCTTTCCTCGACTTTATATACAGTGCAGAGGGCTGGTTCCTTCGCTTACGGCCATACCACGCTGAGCACGCCCGATCTCGTCCGATCTCGGAAGCTAAGCAGAGTCGGGCCGGGTTAGTACTTGGATGGGTGACCGCCTGGGAATACCCGGTGCAGTAAGCTTTTCCTTATTTCGACCAGTAGGGTGTACTATTGTATCACCACTGTAGTTTGAACAGTGCTGTAGTGTGAACACAGCTCCAGTTTCATATTGCTGTTTTGAACAGTTTATACAGTTTGCTCCAAAACCACCTGCTAAGAATTGGTGACTCACTCAGCCTTCTCTTGAGCTCGATTCTAGACTGACAACTATGAACTATGAGCCGTGGAGTGGTAAAGCAATGTCAATTGCAGTTTTGGTGTTTTGTCCCCCCCAGATAACTCCCTGCCTTCTGCGTATCAACTGCAGTATTGTTTGTGTTGCCAAGTGGCGGGCGTCTCCTTTCCTCGACTTTATATACAGTGCAGAGGGCTGGTTCCTTCGCTTACGGCCATACCACGCTGAGCACGCCCGATCTCGTCCGATCTCGGAAGCTAAGCAGAGTCGGGCCGGGTTAGTACTTGGATGGGTGACCGCCTGGGAATACCCGGTGCAGTAAGCTTTTCCTTATTTCGACCAGTAGGGTGTACTATTGTATCACCACTGTAGTTTGAACAGTGCTGTAGTGTGAACACAGCTCCAGTTTCATATTGCTGTTTTGAACAGTTTATACAGTTTGCTCCAAAACCACCTGCTAAGAATTGGTGACTCACTCAGCCTTCTCTTGAGCTCGATTCTAGACTGACAACTATGAACTATGAGCCGTGGAGTGGTAAAGCAATGTCAATTGCAGTTTTGGTGTTTTGTCCCCCCCAGATAACTCCCTGCCTTCTGCGTATCAACTGCAGTATTGTTTGTGTTGCCAAGTGGCGGGCGTCTCCTTTCCTCGACTTTATATACAGTGCAGAGGGCTGGTTCCTTCGCTTACGGCCATACCACGCTGAGCACGCCCGATCTCGTCCGATCTCGGAAGCTAAGCAGAGTCGGGCCGGGTTAGTACTTGGATGGGTGACCGCCTGGGAATACCCGGTGCAGTAAGCTTTTCCTTATTTCGACCAGTAGGGTGTACTATTGTATCACCACTGTAGTTTGAACAGTGCTGTAGTGTGAACACAGCTCCAGTTTCATATTGCTGTTTTGAACAGTTTATACAGTTTGCTCCAAAACCACCTGCTAAGAATTGGTGACTCACTCAGCCTTCTCTTGAGCTCGATTCTAGACTGACAACTAAGAACTATGAGCCGTGGAGTGGTAAAGCAATGTCAATTGCAGTTTTGGTGTTTTGTCCCCCCCAGATAACTCCCTGCCTTCTGCGTATCAACTGCAGTATTGTTTGTGTTGCCAAGTGGCGGGCGTCTCCTTTCCTCGACTTTATATACAGTGCAGAGGGCTGGTTCCTTCGCTTACGGCCATACCACGCTGAGCACGCCCGATCTCGTCCGATCTCGGAAGCTAAGCAGAGTCGGGCCGGGTTAGTACTTGGATGGGTGACCGCCTGGGAATACCCGGTGCAGTAAGCTTTTCCTTATTTCGACCAGTAGGGTGTACTATTGTATCACCACTGTAGTTTGAACAGTGCTGTAGTGTGAACACAGCTCCAGTTTCATATTGCTGTTTTGAACAGTTTATACAGTTTGCTCCAAAACCACCTGCTAAGAATTGGTGACTCACTCAGCCTTCTCTTGAGCTCGATTCTAGACTGACAACTATGAACTATGAGCCGTGGAGTGGTAAAGCAATGTCAATTGCAGTTTTGGTGTTTTGTCCCCCCCAGATAACTCCCTGCCTTCTGCGTATCAACTGCAGTATTGTTTGTGTTGCCAAGTGGCGGGCGTCTCCTTTCCTCGACTTTATATACAGTGCAGAGGGCTGGTTCCTTCGCTTACGGCCATACCACGCTGAGCACGCCCGATCTCGTCCGATCTCGGAAGCTAAGCAGAGTCGGGCCGGGTTAGTACTTGGATGGGTGACCGCCTGGGAATACCCGGTGCAGTAAGCTTTTCCTTATTTCGACCAGTAGGGTGTACTATTGTATCACCACTGTAGTTTGAACAGTGCTGTAGTGTGAACACAGCTCCAGTTTCATATTGCTGTTTTGAACAGTTTATACAGTTTGCTCCAAAACCACCTGCTAAGAATTGGTGACTCACTCAGCCTTCTCTTGAGCTCGATTCTAGACTGACAACTATGAACTATGAGCCGTGGAGTGGTAAAGCAATGTCAATTGCAGTTTTGGTGTTTTGTCCCCCCCAGATAACTCCCTGCCTTCTGCGTATCAACTGCAGTATTGTTTGTGTTGCCAAGTGGCGGGCGTCTCCTTTCCTCGACTTTATATACAGTGCAGAGGGCTGGTTCCTTCGCTTACGGCCATACCACGCTGAGCACGCCCGATCTCGTCCGATCTCGGAAGCTAAGCAGAGTCGGGCCGGGTTAGTACTTGGATGGGTGACCGCCTGGGAATACCCGGTGCAGTAAGCTTTTCCTTATTTCGACCAGTAGGGTGTACTATTGTATCACCACTGTAGTTTGAACAGTGCTGTAGTGTGAACACAGCTCCAGTTTCATATTGCTGTTTTGAACAGTTTATACAGTTTGCTCCAAAACCACCTGCTAAGAATTGGTGACTCACTCAGCCTTCTCTTGAGCTCGATTCTAGACTGACAACTATGAACTATGAGCCGTGGAGTGGTAAAGCAATGTCAATTGCAGTTTTGGTGTTTTGTCCCCCCCAGATAACTCCCTGCCTTCTGCGTATCAACTGCAGTATTGTTTGTGTTGCCAAGTGGCGGGCGTCTCCTTTCCTCGACTTTATATACAGTGCAGAGGGCTGGTTCCTTCGCTTACGGCCATACCACGCTGAGCACGCCCGATCTCGTCCGATCTCGGAAGCTAAGCAGAGTCGGGCCGGGTTAGTACTTGGATGGGTGACCGCCTGGGAATACCCGGTGCAGTAAGCTTTTCCTTATTTCGACCAGTAGGGTGTACTATTGTATCACCACTGTAGTTTGAACAGTGCTGTAGTGTGAACACAGCTCCAGTTTCATATTGCTGTTTTGAACAGTTTATACAGTTTGCTCCAAAACCACCTGCTAAGAATTGGTGACTCACTCAGCCTTCTCTTGAGCTCGATTCTAGACTGACAACTATGAACTATGAGCCGTGGAGTGGTAAAGCAATGTCAATTGCAGTTTTGGTGTTTTGTCCCCCCCAGATAACTCCCTGCCTTCTGCGTATCAACTGCAGTATTGTTTGTGTTGCCAAGTGGCGGGCGTCTCCTTTCCTCGACTTTATATACAGTGCAGAGGGCTGGTTCCTTCGCTTACGGCCATACCACGCTGAGCACGCCCGATCTCGTCCGATCTCGGAAGCTAAGCAGAGTCGGGCCGGGTTAGTACTTGGATGGGTGACCGCCTGGGAATACCCGGTGCAGTAAGCTTTTCCTTATTTCGACCAGTAGGGTGTACTATTGTATCACCACTGTAGTTTGAACAGTGCTGTAGTGTGAACACAGCTCCAGTTTCATATTGCTGTTTTGAACAGTTTATACAGTTTGCTCCAAAACCACCTGCTAAGAATTGGTGACTCACTCAGCCTTCTCTTGAGCTCGATTCTAGACTGACAACTATGAACTATGAGCCGTGGAGTGGTAAAGCAATGTCAATTGCAGTTTTGGTGTTTTGTCCCCCCCAGATAACTCCCTGCCTTCTGCGTATCAACTGCAGTATTGTTTGTGTTGCCAAGTGGCGGGCGTCTCCTTTCCTCGACTTTATATACAGTGCAGAGGGCTGGTTCCTTCGCTTACGGCCATACCACGCTGAGCACGCCCGATCTCGTCCGATCTCGGAAGCTAAGCAGAGTCGGGCCGGGTTAGTACTTGGATGGGTGACCGCCTGGGAATACCCGGTGCAGTAAGCTTTTCCTTATTTCGACCAGTAGGGTGTACTATTGTATCACCACTGTAGTTTGAACAGTGCTGTAGTGTGAACACAGCTCCAGTTTCATATTGCTGTTTTGAACAGTTTATACAGTTTGCTCCAAAACCACCTGCTAAGAATTGGTGACTCACTCAGCCTTCTCTTGAGCTCGATTCTAGACTGACAACTATGAACTATGAGCCGTGGAGTGGTAAAGCAATGTCAATTGCAGTTTTGGTGTTTTGTCCCCCCCAGATAACTCCCTGCCTTCTGCGTATCAACTGCAGTATTGTTTGTGTTGCCAAGTGGCGGGCGTCTCCTTTCCTCGACTTTATATACAGTGCAGAGGGCTGGTTCCTTCGCTTACGGCCATACCACGCTGAGCACGCCCGATCTCGTCCGATCTCGGAAGCTAAGCAGAGTCGGGCCGGGTTAGTACTTGGATGGGTGACCGCCTGGGAATACCCGGTGCAGTAAGCTTTTCCTTATTTCGACCAGTAGGGTGTACTATTGTATCACCACTGTAGTTTGAACAGTGCTGTAGTGTGAACACAGCTCCAGTTTCATATTGCTGTTTTGAACAGTTTATACAGTTTGCTCCAAAACCACCTGCTAAGAATTGGTGACTCACTCAGCCTTCTCTTGAGCTCGATTCTAGACTGACAACTATGAACTATGAGCCGTGGAGTGGTAAAGCAATGTCAATTGCAGTTTTGGTGTTTTGTCCCCCCCAGATAACTCCCTGCCTTCTGCGTATCAACTGCAGTATTGTTTGTGTTGCCAAGTGGCGGGCGTCTCCTTTCCTCGACTTTATATACAGTGCAGAGGGCTGGTTCCTTCGCTTACGGCCATACCACGCTGAGCACGCCCGATCTCGTCCGATCTCGGAAGCTAAGCAGAGTCGGGCCGGGTTAGTACTTGGATGGGTGACCGCCTGGGAATACCCGGTGCAGTAAGCTTTTCCTTATTTCGACCAGTAGGGTGTACTATTGTATCACCACTGTAGTTTGAACAGTGCTGTAGTGTGAACACAGCTCCAGTTTCATATTGCTGTTTTGAACAGTTTATACAGTTTGCTCCAAAACCACCTGCTAAGAATTGGTGACTCACTCAGCCTTCTCTTGAGCTCGATTCTAGACTGACAACTATGAACTATGAGCCGTGGAGTGGTAAAGCAATGTCAATTGCAGTTTTGGTGTTTTGTCCCCCCCAGATAACTCCCTGCCTTCTGCGTATCAACTGCAGTATTGTTTGTGTTGCCAAGTGGCGGGCGTCTCCTTTCCTCGACTTTATATACAGTGCAGAGGGCTGGTTCCTTCGCTTACGGCCATACCACGCTGAGCACGCCCGATCTCGTCCGATCTCGGAAGCTAAGCAGAGTCGGGCCGGGTTAGTACTTGGATGGGTGACCGCCTGGGAATACCCGGTGCAGTAAGCTTTTCCTTATTTCGACCAGTAGGGTGTACTATTGTATCACCACTGTAGTTTGAACAGTGCTGTAGTGTGAACACAGCTCCAGTTTCATATTGCTGTTTTGAACAGTTTATACAGTTTGCTCCAAAACCACCTGCTAAGAATTGGTGACTCACTCAGCCTTCTCTTGAGCTCGATTCTAGACTGACAACTATGAACTATGAGCCGTGGAGTGGTAAAGCAATGTCAATTGCAGTTTTGGTGTTTTGTCCCCCCCAGATAACTCCCTGCCTTCTGCGTATCAACTGCAGTATTGTTTGTGTTGCCAAGTGGCGGGCGTCTCCTTTCCTCGACTTTATATACAGTGCAGAGGGCTGGTTCCTTCGCTTACGGCCATACCACGCTGAGCACGCCCGATCTCGTCCGATCTCGGAAGCTAAGCAGAGTCGGGCCGGGTTAGTACTTGGATGGGTGACCGCCTGGGAATACCCGGTGCAGTAAGCTTTTCCTTATTTCGACCAGTAGGGTGTACTATTGTATCACCACTGTAGTTTGAACAGTGCTGTAGTGTGAACACAGCTCCAGTTTCATATTGCTGTTTTGAACAGTTTATACAGTTTGCTCCAAAACCACCTGCTAAGAATTGGTGACTCACTCAGCCTTCTCTTGAGCTCGATTCTAGACTGACAACTATGAACTATGAGCCGTGGAGTGGTAAAGCAATGTCAATTGCAGTTTTGGTGTTTTGTCCCCCCCAGATAACTCCCTGCCTTCTGCGTATCAACTGCAGTATTGTTTGTGTTGCCAAGTGGCGGGCGTCTCCTTTCCTCGACTTTATATACAGTGCAGAGGGCTGGTTCCTTCGCTTACGGCCATACCACGCTGAGCACGCCCGATCTCGTCCGATCTCGGAAGCTAAGCAGAGTCGGGCCGGGTTAGTACTTGGATGGGTGACCGCCTGGGAATACCCGGTGCAGTAAGCTTTTCCTTATTTCGACCAGTAGGGTGTACTATTGTATCACCACTGTAGTTTGAACAGTGCTGTAGTGTGAACACAGCTCCAGTTTCATATTGCTGTTTTGAACAGTTTATACAGTTTGCTCCAAAACCACCTGCTAAGAATTGGTGACTCACTCAGCCTTCTCTTGAGCTCGATTCTAGACTGACAACTATGAACTATGAGCCGTGGAGTGGTAAAGCAATGTCAATTGCAGTTTTGGTGTTTTGTCCCCCCCAGATAACTCCCTGCCTTCTGCGTATCAACTGCAGTATTGTTTGTGTTGTCAAGTGGCGGGCGTCTCCTTTCCTCGACTTTATATACAGTGCAGAGGGCTGGTTCCTTCGCTTACGGCCATACCACGCTGAGCACGCCCGATCTCGTCCGATCTCGGAAGCTAAGCAGAGTCGGGCCGGGTTAGTACTTGGATGGGTGACCGCCTGGGAATACCCGGTGCAGTAAGCTTTTCCTTATTTCGACCAGTAGGGTGTACTATTGTATCACCACTGTAGTTTGAACAGTGCTGTAGTGTGAACACAGCTCCAGTTTCATATTGCTGTTTTGAACAGTTTATACAGTTTGCTCCAAAACCACCTGCTAAGAATTGGTGACTCACTCAGCCTTCTCTTGAGCTCGATTCTAGACTGACAACTATGAACTATGAGCCGTGGAGTGGTAAAGCAATGTCAATTGCAGTTTTGGTGTTTTGTCCCCCCCAGATAACTCCCTGCCTTCTGCGTATCAACTGCAGTATTGTTTGTGTTGTCAAGTGGCGGGCGTCTCCTTTCCTCGACTTTATATACAGTGCAGAGGGCTGGTTCCTTCGCTTACGGCCATACCACGCTGAGCACGCCCGATCTCGTCCGATCTCGGAAGCTAAGCAGAGTCGGGCCGGGTTAGTACTTGGATGGGTGACCGCCTGGGAATACCCGGTGCAGTAAGCTTTTCCTTATTTCGACCAGTAGGGTGTACTATTGTATCACCACTGTAGTTTGAACAGTGCTGTAGTGTGAACACAGCTCCAGTTTCATATTGCTGTTTTGAACAGTTTATACAGTTTGCTCCAAAACCACCTGCTAAGAATTGGTGACTCACTCAGCCTTCTCTTGAGCTCGATTCTAGACTGACAACTATGAACTATGAGCCGTGGAGTGGTAAAGCAATGTCAATTGCAGTTTTGGTGTTTTGTCCCCCCCAGATAACTCCCTGCCTTCTGCGTATCAACTGCAGTATTGTTTGTGTTGTCAAGTGGCGGGCGTCTCCTTTCCTCGACTTTATATACAGTGCAGAGGGCTGATTCCTTCGCTTACGGCCATACCACGCTGAGCACGCCCGATCTCGTCCGATCTCGGAAGCTAAGCAGAGTCGGGCCGGGTTAGTACTTGGATGGGTGACCGCCTGGGAATACCCGGTGCAGTAAGCTTTTCCTTATTTCGACCAGTAGGGTGTACTATTGTATCACCACTGTAGTTTGAACAGTGCTGTAGTGTGAACACAGCTCCAGTTTCATATTGCTGTTTTGAACAGTTTATACAGTTTGCTCCAAAACCACCTGCTAAGAATTGGTGACTCACTCAGCCTTCTCTTGAGCTCGATTCTAGACTGACAACTATGAACTATGAGCCGTGGAGTGGTAAAGCAATGTCAATTGCAGTTTTGGTGTTTTGTCCCCCCCAGATAACTCCCTGCCTTCTGCGTATCAACTGCAGTATTGTTTGTGTTGCCAAGTGGCGGGCGTCTCCTTTCCTCGACTTTATATACAGTGCAGAGGGCTGGTTCCTTCGCTTACGGCCATACCACGCTGAGCACGCCCGATCTCGTCCGATCTCGGAAGCTAAGCAGAGTCGGGCCGGGTTAGTACTTGGATGGGTGACCGCCTGGGAATACCCGGTGCAGTAAGCTTTTCCTTATTTCGACCAGTAGGGTGTACTATTGTATCACCACTGTAGTTTGAACAGTGCTGTAGTGTGAACACAGCTCCAGTTTCATATTGCTGTTTTGAACAGTTTATACAGTTTGCTCCAAAACCACCTGCTAAGAATTGGTGACTCACTCAGCCTTCTCTTGAGCTCGATTCTAGACTGACAACTATGAACTATGAGCCGTGGAGTGGTAAAGCAATGTCAATTGCAGTTTTGGTGTTTTGTCCCCCCCAGATAACTCCCTGCCTTCTGCGTATCAACTGCAGTATTGTTTGTGTTGTCAAGTGGCGGGCGTCTCCTTTCCTCGACTTTATATACAGTGCAGAGGGCTGGTTCCTTCGCTTACGGCCATACCACGCTGAGCACGCCCGATCTCGTCCGATCTCGGAAGCTAAGCAGAGTCGGGCCGGGTTAGTACTTGGATGGGTGACCGCCTGGGAATACCCGGTGCAGTAAGCTTTTCCTTATTTCGACCAGTAGGGTGTACTATTGTATCACCACTGTAGTTTGAACAGTGCTGTAGTGTGAACACAGCTCCAGTTTCATATTGCTGTTTTGAACAGTTTATACAGTTTGCTCCAAAACCACCTGCTAAGAATTGGTGACTCACTCAGCCTTCTCTTGAGCTCGATTCTAGACTGACAACTATGAACTATGAGCCGTGGAGTGGTAAAGCAATGTCAATTGCAGTTTTGGTGTTTTGTCCCCCCCAGATAACTCCCTGCCTTCTGCGTATCAACTGCAGTATTGTTTGTGTTGTCAAGTGGCGGGCGTCTCCTTTCCTCGACTTTATATACAGTGCAGAGGGCTGGTTCCTTCGCTTACGGCCATACCACGCTGAGCACGCCCGATCTCGTCCGATCTCGGAAGCTAAGCAGAGTCGGGCCGGGTTAGTACTTGGATGGGTGACCGCCTGGGAATACCCGGTGCAGTAAGCTTTTCCTTATTTCGACCAGTAGGGTGTACTATTGTATCACCACTGTAGTTTGAACAGTGCTGTAGTGTGAACACAGCTCCAGTTTCATATTGCTGTTTTGAACAGTTTATACAGTTTGCTCCAAAACCACCTGCTAAGAATTGGTGACTCACTCAGCCTTCTCTTGAGCTCGATTCTAGACTGACAACTATGAACTATGAGCCGTGGAGTGGTAAAGCAATGTCAATTGCAGTTTTGGTGTTTTGTCCCCCCCAGATAACTCCCTGCCTTCTGCGTATCAACTGCAGTATTGTTTGTGTTGTCAAGTGGCGGGCGTCTCCTTTCCTCGACTTTATATACAGTGCAGAGGGCTGGTTCCTTCGCTTACGGCCATACCACGCTGAGCACGCCCGATCTCGTCCGATCTCGGAAGCTAAGCAGAGTCGGGCCGGGTTAGTACTTGGATGGGTGACCGCCTGGGAATACCCGGTGCAGTAAGCTTTTCCTTATTTCGACCAGTAGGGTGTACTATTGTATCACCACTGTAGTTTGAACAGTGCTGTAGTGTGAACACAGCTCCAGTTTCATATTGCTGTTTTGAACAGTTTATACAGTTTGCTCCAAAACCACCTGCTAAGAATTGGTGACTCACTCAGCCTTCTCTTGAGCTCGATTCTAGACTGACAACTATGAACTATGAGCCGTGGAGTGGTAAAGCAATGTCAATTGCAGTTTTGGTGTTTTGTCCCCCCCAGATAACTCCCTGCCTTCTGCGTATCAACTGCAGTATTGTTTGTGTTGTCAAGTGGCGGGCGTCTCCTTTCCTCGACTTTATATACAGTGCAGAGGGCTGGTTCCTTCGCTTACGGCCATACCACGCTGAGCACGCCCGATCTCGTCCGATCTCGGAAGCTAAGCAGAGTCGGGCCGGGTTAGTACTTGGATGGGTG
The DNA here is from genome assembly GCF_951799395.1 of Argentina silus. NCBI lineage: Eukaryota > Metazoa > Chordata > Actinopteri > Argentiniformes > Argentinidae > Argentina > Argentina silus. The sequence goes on along the minus strand of NW_028152860.1, from coordinate 96,063 downwards.
ACCGCCTGGGAATACCCGGTGCAGTAAGCTTTTCCTTATTTCGACCAGTAGGGTGTACTATTGTATCACCACTGTAGTTTGAACAGTGCTGTAGTGTGAACACAGCTCCAGTTTCATATTGCTGTTTTGAACAGTTTATACAGTTTGCTCCAAAACCACCTGCTAAGAATTGGTGACTCACTCAGCCTTCTCTTGAGCTCGATTCTAGACTGACAACTATGAACTATGAGCCGTGGAGTGGTAAAGCAATGTCAATTGCAGTTTTGGTGTTTTGTCCCCCCCAGATAACTCCCTGCCTTCTGCGTATCAACTGCAGTATTGTTTGTGTTGTCAAGTGGCGGGCGTCTCCTTTCCTCGACTTTATATACAGTGCAGAGGGCTGGTTCCTTCGCTTACGGCCATACCACGCTGAGCACGCCCGATCTCGTCCGATCTCGGAAGCTAAGCAGAGTCGGGCCGGGTTAGTACTTGGATGGGTGACCGCCTGGGAATACCCGGTGCAGTAAGCTTTTCCTTATTTCGACCAGTAGGGTGTACTATTGTATCACCACTGTAGTTTGAACAGTGCTGTAGTGTGAACACAGCTCCAGTTTCATATTGCTGTTTTGAACAGTTTATACAGTTTGCTCCAAAACCACCTGCTAAGAATTGGTGACTCACTCAGCCTTCTCTTGAGCTCGATTCTAGACTGACAACTATGAACTATGAGCCGTGGAGTGGTAAAGCAATGTCAATTGCAGTTTTGGTGTTTTGTCCCCCCCAGATAACTCCCTGCCTTCTGCGTATCAACTGCAGTATTGTTTGTGTTGCCAAGTGGCGGGCGTCTCCTTTCCTCGACTTTATATACAGTGCAGAGGGCTGGTTCCTTTGCTTACGGCCATACCACGCTGAGCACGCCCGATCTCGTCCGATCTCGGAAGCTAAGCAGAGTCGGGCCGGGTTAGTACTTGGATGGGTGACCGCCTGGGAATACCCGGTGCAGTAAGCTTTTCCTTATTTCGACCAGTAGGGTGTACTATTGTATCACCACTGTAGTTTGAACAGTGCTGTAGTGTGAACACAGCTCCAGTTTCATATTGCTGTTTTGAACAGTTTATACAGTTTGCTCCAAAACCACCTGCTAAGAATTGGTGACTCACTCAGCCTTCTCTTGAGCTCGATTCTAGACTGACAACTATGAACTATGAGCCGTGGAGTGGTAAAGCAATGTCAATTGCAGTTTTGGTGTTTTGTCCCCCCCAGATAACTCCCTGCCTTCTGCGTATCAACTGCAGTATTGTTTGTGTTGTCAAGTGGCGGGCGTCTCCTTTCCTCGACTTTATATACAGTGCAGAGGGCTGATTCCTTCGCTTACGGCCATACCACGCTGAGCACGCCCGATCTCGTCCGATCTCGGAAGCTAAGCAGAGTCGGGCCGGGTTAGTACTTGGATGGGTGACCGCCTGGGAATACCCGGTGCAGTAAGCTTTTCCTTATTTCGACCAGTAGGGTGTACTATTGTATCACCACTGTAGTTTGAACAGTGCTGTAGTGTGAACACAGCTCCAGTTTCATATTGCTGTTTTGAACAGTTTATACAGTTTGCTCCAAAACCACCTGCTAAGAATTGGTGACTCACTCAGCCTTCTCTTGAGCTCGATTCTAGACTGACAACTATGAACTATGAGCCGTGGAGTGGTAAAGCAATGTCAATTGCAGTTTTGGTGTTTTGTCCCCCCCAGATAACTCCCTGCCTTCTGCGTATCAACTGCAGTATTGTTTGTGTTGCCAAGTGGCGGGCGTCTCCTTTCCTCGACTTTATATACAGTGCAGAGGGCTGGTTCCTTTGCTTACGGCCATACCACGCTGAGCACGCCCGATCTCGTCCGATCTCGGAAGCTAAGCAGAGTCGGGCCGGGTTAGTACTTGGATGGGTGACCGCCTGGGAATACCCGGTGCAGTAAGCTTTTCCTTATTTCGACCAGTAGGGTGTACTATTGTATCACCACTGTAGTTTGAACAGTGCTGTAGTGTGAACACAGCTCCAGTTTCATATTGCTGTTTTGAACAGTTTATACAGTTTGCTCCAAAACCACCTGCTAAGAATTGGTGACTCACTCAGCCTTCTCTTGAGCTCGATTCTAGACTGACAACTATGAACTATGAGCCGTGGAGTGGTAAAGCAATGTCAATTGCAGTTTTGGTGTTTTGTCCCCCCCAGATAACTCCCTGCCTTCTGCGTATCAACTGCAGTATTGTTTGTGTTGTCAAGTGGCGGGCGTCTCCTTTCCTCGACTTTATATACAGTGCAGAGGGCTGATTCCTTCGCTTACGGCCATACCACGCTGAGCACGCCCGATCTCGTCCGATCTCGGAAGCTAAGCAGAGTCGGGCCGGGTTAGTACTTGGATGGGTGACCGCCTGGGAATACCCGGTGCAGTAAGCTTTTCCTTATTTCGACCAGTAGGGTGTACTATTGTATCACCACTGTAGTTTGAACAGTGCTGTAGTGTGAACACAGCTCCAGTTTCATATTGCTGTTTTGAACAGTTTATACAGTTTGCTCCAAAACCACCTGCTAAGAATTGGTGACTCACTCAGCCTTCTCTTGAGCTCGATTCTAGACTGACAACTATGAACTATGAGCCGTGGAGTGGTAAAGCAATGTCAATTGCAGTTTTGGTGTTTTGTCCCCCCCAGATAACTCCCTGCCTTCTGCGTATCAACTGCAGTATTGTTTGTGTTGCCAAGTGGCGGGCGTCTCCTTTCCTCGACTTTATATACAGTGCAGAGGGCTGGTTCCTTCGCTTACGGCCATACCACGCTGAGCACGCCCGATCTCGTCCGATCTCGGAAGCTAAGCAGAGTCGGGCCGGGTTAGTACTTGGATGGGTGACCGCCTGGGAATACCCGGTGCAGTAAGCTTTTCCTTATTTCGACCAGTAGGGTGTACTATTGTATCACCACTGTAGTTTGAACAGTGCTGTAGTGTGAACACAGCTCCAGTTTCATATTGCTGTTTTGAACAGTTTATACAGTTTGCTCCAAAACCACCTGCTAAGAATTGGTGACTCACTCAGCCTTCTCTTGAGCTCGATTCTAGACTGACAACTATGAACTATGAGCCGTGGAGTGGTAAAGCAATGTCAATTGCAGTTTTGGTGTTTTGTCCCCCCCAGATAACTCCCTGCCTTCTGCGTATCAACTGCAGTATTGTTTGTGTTGTCAAGTGGCGGGCGTCTCCTTTCCTCGACTTTATATACAGTGCAGAGGGCTGGTTCCTTCGCTTACGGCCATACCACGCTGAGCACGCCCGATCTCGTCCGATCTCGGAAGCTAAGCAGAGTCGGGCCGGGTTAGTACTTGGATGGGTGACCGCCTGGGAATACCCGGTGCAGTAAGCTTTTCCTTATTTCGACCAGTAGGGTGTACTATTGTATCACCACTGTAGTTTGAACAGTGCTGTAGTGTGAACACAGCTCCAGTTTCATATTGCTGTTTTGAACAGTTTATACAGTTTGCTCCAAAACCACCTGCTAAGAATTGGTGACTCACTCAGCCTTCTCTTGAGCTCGATTCTAGACTGACAACTATGAACTATGAGCCGTGGAGTGGTAAAGCAATGTCAATTGCAGTTTTGGTGTTTTGTCCCCCCCAGATAACTCCCTGCCTTCTGCGTATCAACTGCAGTATTGTTTGTGTTGCCAAGTGGCGGGCGTCTCCTTTCCTCGACTTTATATACAGTGCAGAGGGCTGGTTCCTTCGCTTACGGCCATACCACGCTGAGCACGCCCGATCTCGTCCGATCTCGGAAGCTAAGCAGAGTCGGGCCGGGTTAGTACTTGGATGGGTGACCGCCTGGGAATACCCGGTGCAGTAAGCTTTTCCTTATTTCGACCAGTAGGGTGTACTATTGTATCACCACTGTAGTTTGAACAGTGCTGTAGTGTGAACACAGCTCCAGTTTCATATTGCTGTTTTGAACAGTTTATACAGTTTGCTCCAAAACCACCTGCTAAGAATTGGTGACTCACTCAGCCTTCTCTTGAGCTCGATTCTAGACTGACAACTATGAACTATGAGCCGTGGAGTGGTAAAGCAATGTCAATTGCAGTTTTGGTGTTTTGTCCCCCCCAGATAACTCCCTGCCTTCTGCGTATCAACTGCAGTATTGTTTGTGTTGTCAAGTGGCGGGCGTCTCCTTTCCTCGACTTTATATACAGTGCAGAGGGCTGGTTCCTTCGCTTACGGCCATACCACGCTGAGCACGCCCGATCTCGTCCGATCTCGGAAGCTAAGCAGAGTCGGGCCGGGTTAGTACTTGGATGGGTGACCGCCTGGGAATACCCGGTGCAGTAAGCTTTTCCTTATTTCGACCAGTAGGGTGTACTATTGTATCACCACTGTAGTTTGAACAGTGCTGTAGTGTGAACACAGCTCCAGTTTCATATTGCTGTTTTGAACAGTTTATACAGTTTGCTCCAAAACCACCTGCTAAGAATTGGTGACTCACTCAGCCTTCTCTTGAGCTCGATTCTAGACTGACAACTATGAACTATGAGCCGTGGAGTGGTAAAGCAATGTCAATTGCAGTTTTGGTGTTTTGTCCCCCCCAGATAACTCCCTGCCTTCTGCGTATCAACTGCAGTATTGTTTGTGTTGTCAAGTGGCGGGCGTCTCCTTTCCTCGACTTTATATACAGTGCAGAGGGCTGGTTCCTTCGCTTACGGCCATACCACGCTGAGCACGCCCGATCTCGTCCGATCTCGGAAGCTAAGCAGAGTCGGGCCGGGTTAGTACTTGGATGGGTGACCGCCTGGGAATACCCGGTGCAGTAAGCTTTTCCTTATTTCGACCAGTAGGGTGTACTATTGTATCACCACTGTAGTTTGAACAGTGCTGTAGTGTGAACACAGCTCCAGTTTCATATTGCTGTTTTGAACAGTTTATACAGTTTGCTCCAAAACCACCTGCTAAGAATTGGTGACTCACTCAGCCTTCTCTTGAGCTCGATTCTAGACTGACAACTATGAACTATGAGCCGTGGAGTGGTAAAGCAATGTCAATTGCAGTTTTGGTGTTTTGTCCCCCCCAGATAACTCCCTGCCTTCTGCGTATCAACTGCAGTATTGTTTGTGTTGCCAAGTGGCGGGCGTCTCCTTTCCTCGACTTTATATACAGTGCAGAGGGCTGGTTCCTTCGCTTACGGCCATACCACGCTGAGCACGCCCGATCTCGTCCGATCTCGGAAGCTAAGCAGAGTCGGGCCGGGTTAGTACTTGGATGGGTGACCGCCTGGGAATACCCGGTGCAGTAAGCTTTTCCTTATTTCGACCAGTAGGGTGTACTATTGTATCACCACTGTAGTTTGAACAGTGCTGTAGTGTGAACACAGCTCCAGTTTCATATTGCTGTTTTGAACAGTTTATACAGTTTGCTCCAAAACCACCTGCTAAGAATTGGTGACTCACTCAGCCTTCTCTTGAGCTCGATTCTAGACTGACAACTATGAACTATGAGCCGTGGAGTGGTAAAGCAATGTCAATTGCAGTTTTGGTGTTTTGTCCCCCCCAGATAACTCCCTGCCTTCTGCGTATCAACTGCAGTATTGTTTGTGTTGTCAAGTGGCGGGCGTCTCCTTTCCTCGACTTTATATACAGTGCAGAGGGCTGATTCCTTCGCTTACGGCCATACCACGCTGAGCACGCCCGATCTCGTCCGATCTCGGAAGCTAAGCAGAGTCGGGCCGGGTTAGTACTTGGATGGGTGACCGCCTGGGAATACCCGGTGCAGTAAGCTTTTCCTTATTTCGACCAGTAGGGTGTACTATTGTATCACCACTGTAGTTTGAACAGTGCTGTAGTGTGAACACAGCTCCAGTTTCATATTGCTGTTTTGAACAGTTTATACAGTTTGCTCCAAAACCACCTGCTAAGAATTGGTGACTCACTCAGCCTTCTCTTGAGCTCGATTCTAGACTGACAACTATGAACTATGAGCCGTGGAGTGGTAAAGCAATGTCAATTGCAGTTTTGGTGTTTTGTCCCCCCCAGATAACTCCCTGCCTTCTGCGTATCAACTGCAGTATTGTTTGTGTTGCCAAGTGGCGGGCGTCTCCTTTCCTCGACTTTATATACAGTGCAGAGGGCTGGTTCCTTCGCTTACGGCCATACCACGCTGAGCACGCCCGATCTCGTCCGATCTCGGAAGCTAAGCAGAGTCGGGCCGGGTTAGTACTTGGATGGGTGACCGCCTGGGAATACCCGGTGCAGTAAGCTTTTCCTTATTTCGACCAGTAGGGTGTACTATTGTATCACCACTGTAGTTTGAACAGTGCTGTAGTGTGAACACAGCTCCAGTTTCATATTGCTGTTTTGAACAGTTTATACAGTTTGCTCCAAAACCACCTGCTAAGAATTGGTGACTCACTCAGCCTTCTCTTGAGCTCGATTCTAGACTGACAACTATGAACTATGAGCCGTGGAGTGGTAAAGCAATGTCAATTGCAGTTTTGGTGTTTTGTCCCCCCCAGATAACTCCCTGCCTTCTGCGTATCAACTGCAGTATTGTTTGTGTTGTCAAGTGGCGGGCGTCTCCTTTCCTCGACTTTATATACAGTGCAGAGGGCTGGTTCCTTCGCTTACGGCCATACCACGCTGAGCACGCCCGATCTCGTCCGATCTCGGAAGCTAAGCAGAGTCGGGCCGGGTTAGTACTTGGATGGGTGACCGCCTGGGAATACCCGGTGCAGTAAGCTTTTCCTTATTTCGACCAGTAGGGTGTACTATTGTATCACCACTGTAGTTTGAACAGTGCTGTAGTGTGAACACAGCTCCAGTTTCATATTGCTGTTTTGAACAGTTTATACAGTTTGCTCCAAAACCACCTGCTAAGAATTGGTGACTCACTCAGCCTTCTCTTGAGCTCGATTCTAGACTGACAACTATGAACTATGAGCCGTGGAGTGGTAAAGCAATGTCAATTGCAGTTTTGGTGTTTTGTCCCCCCCAGATAACTCCCTGCCTTCTGCGTATCAACTGCAGTATTGTTTGTGTTGCCAAGTGGCGGGCGTCTCCTTTCCTCGACTTTATATACAGTGCAGAGGGCTGGTTCCTTCGCTTACGGCCATACCACGCTGAGCACGCCCGATCTCGTCCGATCTCGGAAGCTAAGCAGAGTCGGGCCGGGTTAGTACTTGGATGGGTGACCGCCTGGGAATACCCGGTGCAGTAAGCTTTTCCTTATTTCGACCAGTAGGGTGTACTATTGTATCACCACTGTAGTTTGAACAGTGCTGTAGTGTGAACACAGCTCCAGTTTCATATTGCTGTTTTGAACAGTTTATACAGTTTGCTCCAAAACCACCTGCTAAGAATTGGTGACTCACTCAGCCTTCTCTTGAGCTCGATTCTAGACTGACAACTATGAACTATGAGCCGTGGAGTGGTAAAGCAATGTCAATTGCAGTTTTGGTGTTTTGTCCCCCCCAGATAACTCCCTGCCTTCTGCGTATCAACTGCAGTATTGTTTGTGTTGTCAAGTGGCGGGCGTCTCCTTTCCTCGACTTTATATACAGTGCAGAGGGCTGGTTCCTTCGCTTACGGCCATACCACGCTGAGCACGCCCGATCTCGTCCGATCTCGGAAGCTAAGCAGAGTCGGGCCGGGTTAGTACTTGGATGGGTGACCGCCTGGGAATACCCGGTGCAGTAAGCTTTTCCTTATTTCGACCAGTAGGGTGTACTATTGTATCACCACTGTAGTTTGAACAGTGCTGTAGTGTGAACACAGCTCCAGTTTCATATTGCTGTTTTGAACAGTTTATACAGTTTGCTCCAAAACCACCTGCTAAGAATTGGTGACTCACTCAGCCTTCTCTTGAGCTCGATTCTAGACTGACAACTATGAACTATGAGCCGTGGAGTGGTAAAGCAATGTCAATTGCAGTTTTGGTGTTTTGTCCCCCCCAGATAACTCCCTGCCTTCTGCGTATCAACTGCAGTATTGTTTGTGTTGCCAAGTGGCGGGCGTCTCCTTTCCTCGACTTTATATACAGTGCAGAGGGCTGGTTCCTTCGCTTACGGCCATACCACGCTGAGCACGCCCGATCTCGTCCGATCTCGGAAGCTAAGCAGAGTCGGGCCGGGTTAGTACTTGGATGGGTGACCGCCTGGGAATACCCGGTGCAGTAAGCTTTTCCTTATTTCGACCAGTAGGGTGTACTATTGTATCACCACTGTAGTTTGAACAGTGCTGTAGTGTGAACACAGCTCCAGTTTCATATTGCTGTTTTGAACAGTTTATACAGTTTGCTCCAAAACCACCTGCTAAGAATTGGTGACTCACTCAGCCTTCTCTTGAGCTCGATTCTAGACTGACAACTATGAACTATGAGCCGTGGAGTGGTAAAGCAATGTCAATTGCAGTTTTGGTGTTTTGTCCCCCCCAGATAACTCCCTGCCTTCTGCGTATCAACTGCAGTATTGTTTGTGTTGTCAAGTGGCGGGCGTCTCCTTTCCTCGACTTTATATACAGTGCAGAGGGCTGGTTCCTTCGCTTACGGCCATACCACGCTGAGCACGCCCGATCTCGTCCGATCTCGGAAGCTAAGCAGAGTCGGGCCGGGTTAGTACTTGGATGGGTGACCGCCTGGGAATACCCGGTGCAGTAAGCTTTTCCTTATTTCGACCAGTAGGGTGTACTATTGTATCACCACTGTAGTTTGAACAGTGCTGTAGTGTGAACACAGCTCCAGTTTCATATTGCTGTTTTGAACAGTTTATACAGTTTGCTCCAAAACCACCTGCTAAGAATTGGTGACTCACTCAGCCTTCTCTTGAGCTCGATTCTAGACTGACAACTATGAACTATGAGCCGTGGAGTGGTAAAGCAATGTCAATTGCAGTTTTGGTGTTTTGTCCCCCCCAGATAACTCCCTGCCTTCTGCGTATCAACTGCAGTATTGTTTGTGTTGTCAAGTGGCGGGCGTCTCCTTTCCTCGACTTTATATACAGTGCAGAGGGCTGGTTCCTTCGCTTACGGCCATACCACGCTGAGCACGCCCGATCTCGTCCGATCTCGGAAGCTAAGCAGAGTCGGGCCGGGTTAGTACTTGGATGGGTGACCGCCTGGGAATGGCCCATGACCCCCCCAAGTCCCTATTGCTCAACCTGGGATCGGATCAAAAATGATCAGAAAGAAGGATGCCCCCTGGTGTTCACTGGCCTGAAGTTCTATTTACAGAAATGTCATGTATAAGAATTGATTGAAATCCACTTGGCTGCTGAATGTTGTTTGCATTATTTGTATAGTTTGAGTTGATGTAGATTGATGAGATTTATATATTTAGGTGGAAAAGTGTACAATTATTACATTTTTGGCCTGAACTATAAAGGGTGTAAGAATGTATTTAATGCACTCTCACTTTGTCTGGAAGACATCTGAGCCATTCACACGACTCATTGTAATGACCACCCAGGGGGTGCAGTCAGCACAATCTAATTAGCAATGCATATTGACACTTCAGAGTCTGGGAGAAGACACAAAGACAACTTCTCTGTTTTATCTGGTTTTAACCTATGTAACTTGATTTCTTTCATTTGGTTTACTTGGTTACATTTAAGGTTATTGGTAACTGTTAAATAAACCACCATTCATATCTCTTTCCTCCGTAGCCCTTCTTAGCCTTACTCATGTGTTGATAAACTACTCATAGTTGATAAACTACATTCGAGGTCAACCTACTTATCTTATTGGAGTCAGATTAAATTGTAGTCTATAATACTTGATCACCATTGATGCATTGCTTTGACCAAAAAATACCATAGTGTATTTCCCCTTTATAAGGGGAAACTGATCATACAAACCATACCATTTCTGAATGCTTGCACCTCGTGTTATGATGTGTGACATGAGATATGCCCCACCATCCTACTTACCATGCAGCCCATAATTAATAAACTGGGTGTTGGTAAAAGTATTTTCTTAGAGCTTATACTCTAGGTGTTTCACCTACAATCATTTTTGACATGTCCCACCCTCCTCTTTTTTTCTGAAACCCAAGCATACACAGACTCCAAAATACTTGAAATACTTTTATAATACTTTTATTTATATTATTACTTAAAAATGTTATTCACAAATTACCAAATAGTATTACAGTTTTATTCTTTAACTAGAATGTGTTTCGTCCCAACGAACTGCGAGAGTGTGGTTGCTAAAATGCCGCAGATGGTCGCCAACAGTTACTGAACACTTACTAAGACATGAGAACAGTGCATTTTGTGAAACGAAAATGCATTCAAAATGTACAAAGAACCCAATGTAAAGGTTTCAACATGCACATTTTTCCATTTACTACATATGCACTCAGATTCCATGTATGGGGCACAGATATATTATTTTTATGACACACAAACACAAGTAGGCAGACCTGTTTAGTTGAAAGCCCACTCACCACGTCAAGGTACAGGCCATGAGTGAGATGATGAGAGACAAACATTTACAAACATTTGCAAACATTTAGTTAAACATGGAGCTGACAAAGACATACAAACATCACAAGGACATGCACGCAAAAAAACGGCACGAGGACACGCATGACAAAAACACAGATTAATTGAACATAAACTAACAATAAAGGGTATGTAAATGAATTGTGTTAGATTGAAACAGAGGTTAGATTGGACCGGATATTGGACATAGACCAGAACATGTTTGTATAAAAAAGATACAACAAAGTGCATTTTTAACTACAATATAAATAAATAGGCTGACTGTATTGCTCTACTTGCTAAAACACTTTGAAATACTTTGACTCAAACAAGGCACCGACCAAACAAGGTGTAGCCCCACCTGGACTCATACTGTTTGACGAATAGGGCGGCGGTCTTGTCGTGCTCGTGAAGAGAGCTGGCGGCGGTGGCGATCTTCTGCCTGAGGTCGGCTGGCACTAGGTGGAGGTCGCTGTTGTCTGCCAGTTCTAGAAGCAGCAAGGCCAGTGCCTCCACTTCCTCTATTCCTGGCAGATGCAGATGTCTCTGGCTCATAAGCACATCTTGCAGAGCAGGACTATCCTCCTCCTCCACCTGTTCTGCCTGGGTTAGGACGGCATGCTTCCTACAGACGCTGTGGATAGGATCCTCCTCTGACTCTGCAGACATGCCAAGACCCTCGTCTGCCATCTCCTCATCTTCACCTTGTTCCTGTTCAACCGACTCCGACTCCGACTCCTCACGAGACTGCTCTTCCTCAACTGCAAATATGTAATTGTACTAATCACAAATGTGTCTGCGTAGTTACAACAACCACTTGTGGATTCATTCAATAATATGCACGGTTTCTTTGCTTCTTTGCTTTTTAAAACTTAACTTTATACCATGTTTGTCGTCATTGCTAGAATATGCATGAAAAACTATGGATAACCTTGCGTAAGTGTGTGATTAAGTACTGTACCTTTCTGGACATAGTAGTCCCTAGCAGTGAAGCTGGTGGACTGGCACATGGCATACTCCACGCCAAGGAGCTCCTCCTCGTCTGGGTGCTCGTACGCATCAGGGACGGGCATTGGAGCAGCAAAGTTGGGCTCCAGGACGTGATCCTTGCCGAAGAGAACCTCGGCCTGCTGATTGATGCGCTGGATCTGTCGCACGTCCATGCACGACGTCTGACCACCAGCAACCCGGAGTGATGCCATGCGGTTGTTCCACTGCACAGCAAAGGCCATCAGGTATACCTGAAACACATGACCATTTTGACTGTTATTGTATATGCTTAGAAGTGATGACTAAAACTGTGAAATAAAATGCATCATTGATTTTTTTTTTTTAATTACTCACTTGGAATGGCATAATCCCACATCTCTGTGAAGGAATGGCATTGTACAGGTGTGCGTGCAACCCCTCCAAAGAGTTACTGCCTCGCCGGCACCTGTGCTTGTTCAGCCGAACGCCATTCAGCACCACCACCTTCACAGAAACATAGAGCTGTATGCCAGGGGGATACTGTAAAGCACAACGAATTGCAAGTTCCTTATTTATTCTGGTGTCCTTTGAAATTTTTGCCATACAAGTTTGAATGGTTTTATAATGACACACGATGACTGCAAAGACATGAACCCACCTGCATGCAACTGAGATGCTTGCTTGCAGTTGCCCAGTGAGCATCAACTGCCTCTGTCGACTTGAACAGGTGGATTCCGTCAATGTCAAGGCCTGCTGGTCCCCTGAACTCTGCAATGATGGACTCAATCACCAAAGCGGTCTCCTGTAACATATATATTCTCAGCTTTGAGTGTTGTCACAACTAGAATGAGTGTAACACAACTGATGGACGGAGTAGGTTTTACCAATAACAAAACTGGCTTTATTTTCCCATATGGTGCAATTATCAAACAAACAAATGCGCGAAACGTCTGCACCAAAACCAAATGACAAAGACAAAAGATAGCAAAGGCAAAACAAAGGAAACAGCATGACACAGGTAGAGTCTGCACACCTGGAACACTCACAGAAACAACGAGGACAAACAGAGGGTTAAATATGGTGAAGGGAAAGGCACAGGCCAGCGGGCCGTCACAGTGTTAAATCAGTCGTTACTCCTAATGATCTTACATTTATTTTCAAAACTAGATCTGAGTGACACCTTAGTCCAGTACAGTTGAATCCATATTGACAAATAAGCAAGTATGTTTGCTTCTTATTCATGAAATTCATACATGGATCAATATCACACATACCACAACCCCACGGGTAATGCGCCTGACATACAACCTGACCTGGTGAGGCTTGAGGAACGCCATCATCTCCTCGTCCGAATACCTGGCGTACAGCTCTTGGTTGCCACTCCTGACCTCCTGGACTAGGAGCATCATGTCCGCCTTGTTGTAGGCGAGCACCGCACCTGCCAAGGCACTCATGAACACCCCATACTTGGCGTGGCTCTGTTTGATGACAACAGCATCCCAGCGGTGCAGCCAGTATCGGATGTCCAGTCTGACCACAGTACCCCTCTGCACCCAGTCACCAAACAGATTCTCCAGGAAGGATGAACCGCTGTCACTGAAATTATATCAACATTTTGTGTACATGTGTTACATGTTTTTATAACTGTGTTATCCATGTGTGTCTTGCAAAAAAATTATATGAAGTTAACTGATATGTACATCACTTGGATTATCAATTTCATCATAGGTTTCAATGGAATTGTTATTAAACTTACCGACAGCAGTTGTCTGCAAGACTTTTGGCGCAGGAGCATTGGCACGTCGAAACCGGGCAATGAGACCTCTCGCCATGCGCGCGTAGCACCCCTCGGACTCAGCTGCCACCACCACTGTCGTCAAGAACTGGCCCCGCTCGTTCAGCACACTGGTGGCGGGGAGGGGGGCGGATGACACGGCTTGGGGGGGCGGATGAACCATGACAGAAAACTTTGTTGATAGCCCCCAACTCAAAATAATTGCAACGTATTATGGATTATTCCTTTAAGAAAGCGTTGTTCTAAGTGTGTGGGTACACTTTTTATGGGACCCGTTAGCTGTTAGCGCTAGCCAGCTAGCCTACTGACAGGTTGTCAATACGTTGTCATTACACATTAACAAGCCAAATCCCGCAAACGATGGTATGGTCAGTTGCTGATTTCCAGACAATATTTTATCTTTTGACAAAATCGGCACAGCTTTATACATGTCTAACTAGCAAAGGATGAAGAGGATGAAACTTACCTGAGTAACAGGGACGTCGTAAATGAGATTCACCGATAGTGGCCGCCGGAGCCGTATAAATTAGATGACGTTTGAAATTCCTCGCATAATGATTGGTGGGTTAGAGATCATTTTTACTAAACGGCGCATAACCACTGCATCAACTTTACTAAACGGCGAATAACCATTGGTCGGTTGAGGATCGGATAGGGACTTGGAGGAGCATTTGCCTGGGAATACCCGGTGCAGTAAGCTTTTCCTTATTTCGACCAGTAGGGTGTACTATTGTATCACCACTGTAGTTTGAACAGTGCTGTAGTGTGAACACAGCTCCAGTTTCATATTGCTGTTTTGAACAGTTTATACAGTTTGCTCCAAAACCACCTGCTAAGAATTGGTGACTCACTCAGCCTTCTCTTGAGCTCGATTCTAGACTGACAACTATGAACTATGAGCCGTGGAGTGGTAAAGCAATGTCAATTGCAGTTTTGGTGTTTTGTCCCCCCCAGATAACTCCCTGCCTTCTGCGTATCAACTGCAGTATTGTTTGTGTTGTCAAGTGGCGGGCGTCTCCTTTCCTCGACTTTATATACAGTGCAGAGGGCTGGTTCCTTCGCTTACGGCCATACCACGCTGAGCACGCCCGATCTCGTCCGATCTCGGAAGCTAAGCAGAGTCGGGCCGGGTTAGTACTTGGATGGGTGACCGCCTGGGAATACCCGGTGCAGTAAGCTTTTCCTTATTTCGACCAGTAGGGTGTACTATTGTATCACCACTGTAGTTTGAACAGTGCTGTAGTGTGAACACAGCTCCAGTTTCATATTGCTGTTTTGAACAGTTTATACAGTTTGCTCCAAAACCACCTGCTAAGAATTGGTGACTCACTCAGCCTTCTCTTGAGCTCGATTCTAGACTGACAACTATGAACTATGAGCCGTGGAGTGGTAAAGCAATGTCAATTGCAGTTTTGGTGTTTTGTCCCCCCCAGATAACTCCCTGCCTTCTGCGTATCAACTGCAGTATTGTTTGTGTTGCCAAGTGGCGGGCGTCTCCTTTCCTCGACTTTATATACAGTGCAGAGGGCTGGTTCCTTCGCTTACGGCCATACCACGCTGAGCACGCCCGATCTCGTCCGATCTCGGAAGCTAAGCAGAGTCGGGCCGGGTTAGTACTTGGATGGGTGACCGCCTGGGAATACCCGGTGCAGTAAGCTTTTCCTTATTTCGACCAGTAGGGTGTACTATTGTATCACCACTGTAGTTTGAACAGTGCTGTAGTGTGAACACAGCTCCAGTTTCATATTGCTGTTTTGAACAGTTTATACAGTTTGCTCCAAAACCACCTGCTAAGAATTGGTGACTCACTCAGCCTTCTCTTGAGCTCGATTCTAGACTGACAACTATGAACTATGAGCCGTGGAGTGGTAAAGCAATGTCAATTGCAGTTTTGGTGTTTTGTCCCCCCCAGATAACTCCCTGCCTTCTGCGTATCAACTGCAGTATTGTTTGTGTTGCCAAGTGGCGGGCGTCTCCTTTCCTCGACTTTATATACAGTGCAGAGGGCTGGTTCCTTCGCTTACGGCCATACCACGCTGAGCACGCCCGATCTCGTCCGATCTCGGAAGCTAAGCAGAGTCGGGCCGGGTTAGTACTTGGATGGGTGACCGCCTGGGAATACCCGGTGCAGTAAGCTTTTCCTTATTTCGACCAGTAGGGTGTACTATTGTATCACCACTGTAGTTTGAACAGTGCTGTAGTGTGAACACAGCTCCAGTTTCATATTGCTGTTTTGAACAGTTTATACAGTTTGCTCCAAAACCACCTGCTAAGAATTGGTGACTCACTCAGCCTTCTCTTGAGCTCGATTCTAGACTGACAACTATGAACTATGAGCCGTGGAGTGGTAAAGCAATGTCAATTGCAGTTTTGGTGTTTTGTCCCCCCCAGATAACTCCCTGCCTTCTGCGTATCAACTGCAGTATTGTTTGTGTTGTCAAGTGGCGGGCGTCTCCTTTCCTCGACTTTATATACAGTGCAGAGGGCTGGTTCCTTCGCTTACGGCCATACCACGCTGAGCACGCCCGATCTCGTCCGATCTCGGAAGCTAAGCAGAGTCGGGCCGGGTTAGTACTTGGATGGGTGACCGCCTGGGAATACCCGGTGCAGTAAGCTTTTCCTTATTTCGACCAGTAGGGTGTACTATTGTATCACCACTGTAGTTTGAACAGTGCTGTAGTGTGAACACAGCTCCAGTTTCATATTGCTGTTTTGAACAGTTTATACAGTTTGCTCCAAAACCACCTGCTAAGAATTGGTGACTCACTCAGCCTTCTCTTGAGCTCGATTCTAGACTGACAACTATGAACTATGAGCCGTGGAGTGGTAAAGCAATGTCAATTGCAGTTTTGGTGTTTTGTCCCCCCCAGATAACTCCCTGCCTTCTGCGTATCAACTGCAGTATTGTTTGTGTTGCCAAGTGGCGGGCGTCTCCTTTCCTCGACTTTATATACAGTGCAGAGGGCTGGTTCCTTCGCTTACGGCCATACCACGCTGAGCACGCCCGATCTCGTCCGATCTCGGAAGCTAAGCAGAGTCGGGCCGGGTTAGTACTTGGATGGGTGACCGCCTGGGAATACCCGGTGCAGTAAGCTTTTCCTTATTTCGACCAGTAGGGTGTACTATTGTATCACCACTGTAGTTTGAACAGTGCTGTAGTGTGAACACAGCTCCAGTTTCATATTGCTGTTTTGAACAGTTTATACAGTTTGCTCCAAAACCACCTGCTAAGAATTGGTGACTCACTCAGCCTTCTCTTGAGCTCGATTCTAGACTGACAACTATGAACTATGAGCCGTGGAGTGGTAAAGCAATGTCAATTGCAGTTTTGGTGTTTTGTCCCCCCCAGATAACTCCCTGCCTTCTGCGTATCAACTGCAGTATTGTTTGTGTTGTCAAGTGGCGGGCGTCTCCTTTCCTCGACTTTATATACAGTGCAGAGGGCTGGTTCCTTCGCTTACGGCCATACCACGCTGAGCACGCCCGATCTCGTCCGATCTCGGAAGCTAAGCAGAGTCGGGCCGGGTTAGTACTTGGATGGGTGACCGCCTGGGAATACCCGGTGCAGTAAGCTTTTCCTTATTTCGACCAGTAGGGTGTACTATTGTATCACCACTGTAGTTTGAACAGTGCTGTAGTGTGAACACAGCTCCAGTTTCATATTGCTGTTTTGAACAGTTTATACAGTTTGCTCCAAAACCACCTGCTAAGAATTGGTGACTCACTCAGCCTTCTCTTGAGCTCGATTCTAGACTGACAACTATGAACTATGAGCCGTGGAGTGGTAAAGCAATGTCAATTGCAGTTTTGGTGTTTTGTCCCCCCCAGATAACTCCCTGCCTTCTGCGTATCAACTGCAGTATTGTTTGTGTTGCCAAGTGGCGGGCGTCTCCTTTCCTCGACTTTATATACAGTGCAGAGGGCTGGTTCCTTCGCTTACGGCCATACCACGCTGAGCACGCCCGATCTCGTCCGATCTCGGAAGCTAAGCAGAGTCGGGCCGGGTTAGTACTTGGATGGGTGACCCCCTGGGAATACCCGGTGCAGTAAGCTTTTCCTTATTTCGACCAGTAGGGTGTACTATTGTATCACCACTGTAGTTTGAACAGTGCTGTAGTGTGAACACAGCTCCAGTTTCATATTGCTGTTTTGAACAGTTTATACAGTTTGCTCCAAAACCACCTGCTAAGAATTGGTGACTCACTCAGCCTTCTCTTGAGCTCGATTCTAGACTGACAACTATGAACTATGAGCCGTGGAGTGGTAAAGCAATGTCAATTGCAGTTTTGGTGTTTTGTCCCCCCCAGATAACTCCCTGCCTTCTGCGTATCAACTGCAGTATTGTTTGTGTTGTCAAGTGGCGGGCGTCTCCTTTCCTCGACTTTATATACAGTGCAGAGGGCTGGTTCCTTCGCTTACGGCCATACCACGCTGAGCACGCCCGATCTCGTCCGATCTCGGAAGCTAAGCAGAGTCGGGCCGGGTTAGTACTTGGATGGGTGACCGCCTGGGAATACCCGGTGCAGTAAGCTTTTCCTTATTTCGACCAGTAGGGTGTACTATTGTATCACCACTGTAGTTTGAACAGTGCTGTAGTGTGAACACAGCTCCAGTTTCATATTGCTGTTTTGAACAGTTTATACAGTTTGCTCCAAAACCACCTGCTAAGAATTGGTGACTCACTCAGCCTTCTCTTGAGCTCGATTCTAGACTGACAACTATGAACTATGAGCCGTGGAGTGGTAAAGCAATGTCAATTGCAGTTTTGGTGTTTTGTCCCCCCCAGATAACTCCCTGCCTTCTGCGTATCAACTGCAGTATTGTTTGTGTTGCCAAGTGGCGGGCGTCTCCTTTCCTCGACTTTATATACAGTGCAGAGGGCTGGTTCCTTCGCTTACGGCCATACCACGCTGAGCACGCCCGATCTCGTCCGATCTCGGAAGCTAAGCAGAGTCGGGCCGGGTTAGTACTTGGATGGGTGACCGCCTGGGAATACCCGGTGCAGTAAGCTTTTCCTTATTTCGACCAGTAGGGTGTACTATTGTATCACCACTGTAGTTTGAACAGTGCTGTAGTGTGAACACAGCTCCAGTTTCATATTGCTGTTTTGAACAGTTTATACAGTTTGCTCCAAAACCACCTGCTAAGAATTGGTGACTCACTCAGCCTTCTCTTGAGCTCGATTCTAGACTGACAACTATGAACTATGAGCCGTGGAGTGGTAAAGCAATGTCAATTGCAGTTTTGGTGTTTTGTCCCCCCCAGATAACTCCCTGCCTTCTGCGTATCAACTGCAGTATTGTTTGTGTTGCCAAGTGGCGGGCGTCTCCTTTCCTCGACTTTATATACAGTGCAGAGGGCTGGTTCCTTCGCTTACGGCCATACCACGCTGAGCACGCCCGATCTCGTCCGATCTCGGAAGCTAAGCAGAGTCGGGCCGGGTTAGTACTTGGATGGGTGACCGCCTGGGAATACCCGGTGCAGTAAGCTTTTCCTTATTTCGACCAGTAGGGTGTACTATTGTATCACCACTGTAGTTTGAACAGTGCTGTAGTGTGAACACAGCTCCAGTTTCATATTGCTGTTTTGAACAGTTTATACAGTTTGCTCCAAAACCACCTGCTAAGAATTGGTGACTCACTCAGCCTTCTCTTGAGCTCGATTCTAGACTGACAACTATGAACTATGAGCCGTGGAGTGGTAAAGCAATGTCAATTGCAGTTTTGGTGTTTTGTCCCCCCCAGATAACTCCCTGCCTTCTGCGTATCAACTGCAGTATTGTTTGTGTTGTCAAGTGGCGGGCGTCTCCTTTCCTCGACTTTATATACAGTGCAGAGGGCTGGTTCCTTCGCTTACGGCCATACCACGCTGAGCACGCCCGATCTCGTCCGATCTCGGAAGCTAAGCAGAGTCGGGCCGGGTTAGTACTTGGATGGGTGACCGCCTGGGAATACCCGGTGCAGTAAGCTTTTCCTTATTTCGACCAGTAGGGTGTACTATTGTATCACCACTGTAGTTTGAACAGTGCTGTAGTGTGAACACAGCTCCAGTTTCATATTGCTGTTTTGAACAGTTTATACAGTTTGCTCCAAAACCACCTGCTAAGAATTGGTGACTCACTCAGCCTTCTCTTGAGCTCGATTCTAGACTGACAACTATGAACTATGAGCCGTGGAGTGGTAAAGCAATGTCAATTGCAGTTTTGGTGTTTTGTCCCCCCCAGATAACTCCCTGCCTTCTGCGTATCAACTGCAGTATTGTTTGTGTTGTCAAGTGGCGGGCGTCTCCTTTCCTCGACTTTATATACAGTGCAGAGGGCTGGTTCCTTCGCTTACGGCCATACCACGCTGAGCACGCCCGATCTCGTCCGATCTCGGAAGCTAAGCAGAGTCGGGCCGGGTTAGTACTTGGATGGGTGACCGCCTGGGAATACCCGGTGCAGTAAGCTTTTCCTTATTTCGACCAGTAGGGTGTACTATTGTATCACCACTGTAGTTTGAACAGTGCTGTAGTGTGAACACAGCTCCAGTTTCATATTGCTGTTTTGAACAGTTTATACAGTTTGCTCCAAAACCACCTGCTAAGAATTGGTGACTCACTCAGCCTTCTCTTGAGCTCGATTCTAGACTGACAACTATGAACTATGAGCCGTGGAGTGGTAAAGCAATGTCAATTGCAGTTTTGGTGTTTTGTCCCCCCCAGATAACTCCCTGCCTTCTGCGTATCAACTGCAGTATTGTTTGTGTTGCCAAGTGGCGGGCGTCTCCTTTCCTCGACTTTATATACAGTGCAGAGGGCTGGTTCCTTCGCTTACGGCCATACCACGCTGAGCACGCCCGATCTCGTCCGATCTCGGAAGCTAAGCAGAGTCGGGCCGGGTTAGTACTTGGATGGGTGACCGCCTGGGAATACCCGGTGCAGTAAGCTTTTCCTTATTTCGACCAGTAGGGTGTACTATTGTATCACCACTGTAGTTTGAACAGTGCTGTAGTGTGAACACAGCTCCAGTTTCATATTGCTGTTTTGAACAGTTTATACAGTTTGCTCCAAAACCACCTGCTAAGAATTGGTGACTCACTCAGCCTTCTCTTGAGCTCGATTCTAGACTGACAACTATGAACTATGAGCCGTGGAGTGGTAAAGCAATGTCAATTGCAGTTTTGGTGTTTTGTCCCCCCCAGATAACTCCCTGCCTTCTGCGTATCAACTGCAGTATTGTTTGTGTTGCCAAGTGGCGGGCGTCTCCTTTCCTCGACTTTATATACAGTGCAGAGGGCTGGTTCCTTCGCTTACGGCCATACCACGCTGAGCACGCCCGATCTCGTCCGATCTCGGAAGCTAAGCAGAGTCGGGCCGGGTTAGTACTTGGATGGGTGACCGCCTGGGAATACCCGGTGCAGTAAGCTTTTCCTTATTTCGACCAGTAGGGTGTACTATTGTATCACCACTGTAGTTTGAACAGTGCTGTAGTGTGAACACAGCTCCAGTTTCATATTGCTGTTTTGAACAGTTTATACAGTTTGCTCCAAAACCACCTGCTAAGAATTGGTGACTCACTCAGCCTTCTCTTGAGCTCGATTCTAGACTGACAACTATGAACTATGAGCCGTGGAGTGGTAAAGCAATGTCAATTGCAGTTTTGGTGTTTTGTCCCCCCCAGATAACTCCCTGCCTTCTGCGTATCAACTGCAGTATTGTTTGTGTTGTCAAGTGGCGGGCGTCTCCTTTCCTCGACTTTATATACAGTGCAGAGGGCTGGTTCCTTCGCTTACGGCCATACCACGCTGAGCACGCCCGATCTCGTCCGATCTCGGAAGCTAAGCAGAGTCGGGCCGGGTTAGTACTTGGATGGGTGACCGCCTGGGAATACCCGGTGCAGTAAGCTTTTCCTTATTTCGACCAGTAGGGTGTACTATTGTATCACCACTGTAGTTTGAACAG
Source organism: Argentina silus (assembly GCF_951799395.1). Lineage (NCBI taxonomy): Eukaryota > Metazoa > Chordata > Actinopteri > Argentiniformes > Argentinidae > Argentina > Argentina silus. Next base: position 74,887 of record NW_028152860.1, on the reverse strand, counting down.
TGCTGTAGTGTGAACACAGCTCCAGTTTCATATTGCTGTTTTGAACAGTTTATACAGTTTGCTCCAAAACCACCTGCTAAGAATTGGTGACTCACTCAGCCTTCTCTTGAGCTCGATTCTAGACTGACAACTATGAACTATGAGCCGTGGAGTGGTAAAGCAATGTCAATTGCAGTTTTGGTGTTTTGTCCCCCCCAGATAACTCCCTGCCTTCTGCGTATCAACTGCAGTATTGTTTGTGTTGTCAAGTGGCGGGCGTCTCCTTTCCTCGACTTTATATACAGTGCAGAGGGCTGGTTCCTTCGCTTACGGCCATACCACGCTGAGCACGCCCGATCTCGGAAGCTAAGCAGAGTCGGGCCGGGTTAGTACTTGGATGGGTGACCGCCTGGGAATACCCGGTGCAGTAAGCTTTTCCTTATTTCGACCAGTAGGGTGTACTATTGTATCACCACTGTAGTTTGAACAGTGCTGTAGTGTGAACACAGCTCCAGTTTCATATTGCTGTTTTGAACAGTTTATACAGTTTGCTCCAAAACCACCTGCTAAGAATTGGTGACTCACTCAGCCTTCTCTTGAGCTCGATTCTAGACTGACAACTATGAACTATGAGCCGTGGAGTGGTAAAGCAATGTCAATTGCAGTTTTGGTGTTTTGTCCCCCCCAGATAACTCCCTGCCTTCTGCGTATCAACTGCAGTATTGTTTGTGTTGCCAAGTGGCGGGCGTCTCCTTTCCTCGACTTTATATACAGTGCAGAGGGCTGGTTCCTTCGCTTACGGCCATACCACGCTGAGCACGCCCGATCTCGTCCGATCTCGGAAGCTAAGCAGAGTCGGGCCGGGTTAGTACTTGGATGGGTGACCGCCTGGGAATACCCGGTGCAGTAAGCTTTTCCTTATTTCGACCAGTAGGGTGTACTATTGTATCACCACTGTAGTTTGAACAGTGCTGTAGTGTGAACACAGCTCCAGTTTCATATTGCTGTTTTGAACAGTTTATACAGTTTGCTCCAAAACCACCTGCTAAGAATTGGTGACTCACTCAGCCTTCTCTTGAGCTCGATTCTAGACTGACAACTATGAACTATGAGCCGTGGAGTGGTAAAGCAATGTCAATTGCAGTTTTGGTGTTTTGTCCCCCCCAGATAACTCCCTGCCTTCTGCGTATCAACTGCAGTATTGTTTGTGTTGCCAAGTGGCGGGCGTCTCCTTTCCTCGACTTTATATACAGTGCAGAGGGCTGGTTCCTTCGCTTACGGCCATACCACGCTGAGCACGCCCGATCTCGTCCGATCTCGGAAGCTAAGCAGAGTCGGGCCGGGTTAGTACTTGGATGGGTGACCGCCTGGGAATACCCGGTGCAGTAAGCTTTTCCTTATTTCGACCAGTAGGGTGTACTATTGTATCACCACTGTAGTTTGAACAGTGCTGTAGTGTGAACACAGCTCCAGTTTCATATTGCTGTTTTGAACAGTTTATACAGTTTGCTCCAAAACCACCTGCTAAGAATTGGTGACTCACTCAGCCTTCTCTTGAGCTCGATTCTAGACTGACAACTATGAACTATGAGCCGTGGAGTGGTAAAGCAATGTCAATTGCAGTTTTGGTGTTTTGTCCCCCCCAGATAACTCCCTGCCTTCTGCGTATCAACTGCAGTATTGTTTGTGTTGTCAAGTGGCGGGCGTCTCCTTTCCTCGACTTTATATACAGTGCAGAGGGCTGGTTCCTTCGCTTACGGCCATACCACGCTGAGCACGCCCGATCTCGTCCGATCTCGGAAGCTAAGCAGAGTCGGGCCGGGTTAGTACTTGGATGGGTGACCGCCTGGGAATACCCGGTGCAGTAAGCTTTTCCTTATTTCGACCAGTAGGGTGTACTATTGTATCACCACTGTAGTTTGAACAGTGCTGTAGTGTGAACACAGCTCCAGTTTCATATTGCTGTTTTGAACAGTTTATACAGTTTGCTCCAAAACCACCTGCTAAGAATTGGTGACTCACTCAGCCTTCTCTTGAGCTCGATTCTAGACTGACAACTATGAACTATGAGCCGTGGAGTGGTAAAGCAATGTCAATTGCAGTTTTGGTGTTTTGTCCCCCCCAGATAACTCCCTGCCTTCTGCGTATCAACTGCAGTATTGTTTGTGTTGTCAAGTGGCGGGCGTCTCCTTTCCTCGACTTTATATACAGTGCAGAGGGCTGGTTCCTTCGCTTACGGCCATACCACGCTGAGCACGCCCGATCTCGTCCGATCTCGGAAGCTAAGCAGAGTCGGGCCGGGTTAGTACTTGGATGGGTGACCGCCTGGGAATACCCGGTGCAGTAAGCTTTTCCTTATTTCGACCAGTAGGGTGTACTATTGTATCACCACTGTAGTTTGAACAGTGCTGTAGTGTGAACACAGCTCCAGTTTCATATTGCTGTTTTGAACAGTTTATACAGTTTGCTCCAAAACCACCTGCTAAGAATTGGTGACTCACTCAGCCTTCTCTTGAGCTCGATTCTAGACTGACAACTATGAACTATGAGCCGTGGAGTGGTAAAGCAATGTCAATTGCAGTTTTGGTGTTTTGTCCCCCCCAGATAACTCCCTGCCTTCTGCGTATCAACTGCAGTATTGTTTGTGTTGTCAAGTGGCGGGCGTCTCCTTTCCTCGACTTTATATACAGTGCAGAGGGCTGGTTCCTTCGCTTACGGCCATACCACGCTGAGCACGCCCGATCTCGTCCGATCTCGGAAGCTAAGCAGAGTCGGGCCGGGTTAGTACTTGGATGGGTGACCGCCTGGGAATACCCGGTGCAGTAAGCTTTTCCTTATTTCGACCAGTAGGGTGTACTATTGTATCACCACTGTAGTTTGAACAGTGCTGTAGTGTGAACACAGCTCCAGTTTCATATTGCTGTTTTGAACAGTTTATACAGTTTGCTCCAAAACCACCTGCTAAGAATTGGTGACTCACTCAGCCTTCTCTTGAGCTCGATTCTAGACTGACAACTATGAACTATGAGCCGTGGAGTGGTAAAGCAATGTCAATTGCAGTTTTGGTGTTTTGTCCCCCCCAGATAACTCCCTGCCTTCTGCGTATCAACTGCAGTATTGTTTGTGTTGCCAAGTGGCGGGCGTCTCCTTTCCTCGACTTTATATACAGTGCAGAGGGCTGGTTCCTTCGCTTACGGCCATACCACGCTGAGCACGCCCGATCTCGTCCGATCTCGGAAGCTAAGCAGAGTCGGGCCGGGTTAGTACTTGGATGGGTGACCGCCTGGGAATACCCGGTGCAGTAAGCTTTTCCTTATTTCGACCAGTAGGGTGTACTATTGTATCACCACTGTAGTTTGAACAGTGCTGTAGTGTGAACACAGCTCCAGTTTCATATTGCTGTTTTGAACAGTTTATACAGTTTGCTCCAAAACCACCTGCTAAGAATTGGTGACTCACTCAGCCTTCTCTTGAGCTCGATTCTAGACTGACAACTATGAACTATGAGCCGTGGAGTGGTAAAGCAATGTCAATTGCAGTTTTGGTGTTTTGTCCCCCCCAGATAACTCCCTGCCTTCTGCGTATCAACTGCAGTATTGTTTGTGTTGTCAAGTGGCGGGCGTCTCCTTTCCTCGACTTTATATACAGTGCAGAGGGCTGGTTCCTTCGCTTACGGCCATACCACGCTGAGCACGCCCGATCTCGTCCGATCTCGGAAGCTAAGCAGAGTCGGGCCGGGTTAGTACTTGGATGGGTGACCGCCTGGGAATACCCGGTGCAGTAAGCTTTTCCTTATTTCGACCAGTAGGGTGTACTATTGTATCACCACTGTAGTTTGAACCGTGCTGTAGTGTGAACACAGCTCCAGTTTCATATTGCTGTTTTGAACAGTTTATACAGTTTGCTCCAAAACCACCTGCTAAGAATTGGTGACTCACTCAGCCTTCTCTTGAGCTCGATTCTAGACTGACAACTATGAACTATGAGCCGTGGAGTGGTAAAGCAATGTCAATTGCAGTTTTGGTGTTTTGTCCCCCCCAGATAACTCCCTGCCTTCTGCGTATCAACTGCAGTATTGTTTGTGTTGTCAAGTGGCGGGCGTCTCCTTTCCTCGACTTTATATACAGTGCAGAGGGCTGGTTCCTTCGCTTACGGCCATACCACGCTGAGCACGCCCGATCTCGTCCGATCTCGGAAGCTAAGCAGAGTCGGGCCGGGTTAGTACTTGGATGGGTGACCGCCTGGGAATACCCGGTGCAGTAAGCTTTTCCTTATTTCGACCAGTAGGGTGTACTATTGTATCACCACTGTAGTTTGAACAGTGCTGTAGTGTGAACACAGCTCCAGTTTCATATTGCTGTTTTGAACAGTTTATACAGTTTGCTCCAAAACCACCTGCTAAGAATTGGTGACTCACTCAGCCTTCTCTTGAGCTCGATTCTAGACTGACAACTATGAACTATGAGCCGTGGAGTGGTAAAGCAATGTCAATTGCAGTTTTGGTGTTTTGTCCCCCCCAGATAACTCCCTGCCTTCTGCGTATCAACTGCAGTATTGTTTGTGTTGCCAAGTGGCGGGCGTCTCCTTTCCTCGACTTTATATACAGTGCAGAGGGCTGGTTCCTTCGCTTACGGCCATACCACGCTGAGCACGCCCGATCTCGTCCGATCTCGGAAGCTAAGCAGAGTCGGGCCGGGTTAGTACTTGGATGGGTGACCGCCTGGGAATACCCGGTGCAGTAAGCTTTTCCTTATTTCGACCAGTAGGGTGTACTATTGTATCACCACTGTAGTTTGAACAGTGCTGTAGTGTGAACACAGCTCCAGTTTCATATTGCTGTTTTGAACAGTTTATACAGTTTGCTCCAAAACCACCTGCTAAGAATTGGTGACTCACTCAGCCTTCTCTTGAGCTCGATTCTAGACTGACAACTATGAACTATGAGCCGTGGAGTGGTAAAGCAATGTCAATTGCAGTTTTGGTGTTTTGTCCCCCCCAGATAACTCCCTGCCTTCTGCGTATCAACTGCAGTATTGTTTGTGTTGCCAAGTGGCGGGCGTCTCCTTTCCTCGACTTTATATACAGTGCAGAGGGCTGGTTCCTTCGCTTACGGCCATACCACGCTGAGCACGCCCGATCTCGTCCGATCTCGGAAGCTAAGCAGAGTCGGGCCGGGTTAGTACTTGGATGGGTGACCGCCTGGGAATACCCGGTGCAGTAAGCTTTTCCTTATTTCGACCAGTAGGGTGTACTATTGTATCACCACTGTAGTTTGAACAGTGCTGTAGTGTGAACACAGCTCCAGTTTCATATTGCTGTTTTGAACAGTTTATACAGTTTGCTCCAAAACCACCTGCTAAGAATTGGTGACTCACTCAGCCTTCTCTTGAGCTCGATTCTAGACTGACAACTATGAACTATGAGCCGTGGAGTGGTAAAGCAATGTCAATTGCAGTTTTGGTGTTTTGTCCCCCCCAGATAACTCCCTGCCTTCTGCGTATCAACTGCAGTATTGTTTGTGTTGTCAAGTGGCGGGCGTCTCCTTTCCTCGACTTTATATACAGTGCAGAGGGCTGGTTCCTTCGCTTACGGCCATACCACGCTGAGCACGCCCGATCTCGTCCGATCTCGGAAGCTAAGCAGAGTCGGGCCGGGTTAGTACTTGGATGGGTGACCGCCTGGGAATACCCGGTGCAGTAAGCTTTTCCTTATTTCGACCAGTAGGGTGTACTATTGTATCACCACTGTAGTTTGAACAGTGCTGTAGTGTGAACACAGCTCCAGTTTCATATTGCTGTTTTGAACAGTTTATACAGTTTGCTCCAAAACCACCTGCTAAGAATTGGTGACTCACTCAGCCTTCTCTTGAGCTCGATTCTAGACTGACAACTATGAACTATGAGCCGTGGAGTGGTAAAGCAATGTCAATTGCAGTTTTGGTGTTTTGTCCCCCCCAGATAACTCCCTGCCTTCTGCGTATCAACTGCAGTATTGTTTGTGTTGCCAAGTGGCGGGCGTCTCCTTTCCTCGACTTTATATACAGTGCAGAGGGCTGGTTCCTTCGCTTACGGCCATACCACGCTGAGCACGCCCGATCTCGTCCGATCTCGGAAGCTAAGCAGAGTCGGGCCGGGTTAGTACTTGGATGGGTGACCGCCTGGGAATACCCGGTGCAGTAAGCTTTTCCTTATTTCGACCAGTAGGGTGTACTATTGTATCACCACTGTAGTTTGAACAGTGCTGTAGTGTGAACACAGCTCCAGTTTCATATTGCTGTTTTGAACAGTTTATACAGTTTGCTCCAAAACCACCTGCTAAGAATTGGTGACTCACTCAGCCTTCTCTTGAGCTCGATTCTAGACTGACAACTATGAACTATGAGCCGTGGAGTGGTAAAGCAATGTCAATTGCAGTTTTGGTGTTTTGTCCCCCCCAGATAACTCCCTGCCTTCTGCGTATCAACTGCAGTATTGTTTGTGTTGTCAAGTGGCGGGCGTCTCCTTTCCTCGACTTTATATACAGTGCAGAGGGCTGGTTCCTTCGCTTACGGCCATACCACGCTGAGCACGCCCGATCTCGTCCGATCTCGGAAGCTAAGCAGAGTCGGGCCGGGTTAGTACTTGGATGGGTGACCGCCTGGGAATACCCGGTGCAGTAAGCTTTTCCTTATTTCGACCAGTAGGGTGTACTATTGTATCACCACTGTAGTTTGAACAGTGCTGTAGTGTGAACACAGCTCCAGTTTCATATTGCTGTTTTGAACAGTTTATACAGTTTGCTCCAAAACCACCTGCTAAGAATTGGTGACTCACTCAGCCTTCTCTTGAGCTCGATTCTAGACTGACAACTATGAACTATGAGCCGTGGAGTGGTAAAGCAATGTCAATTGCAGTTTTGGTGTTTTGTCCCCCCCAGATAACTCCCTGCCTTCTGCGTATCAACTGCAGTATTGTTTGTGTTGTCAAGTGGCGGGCGTCTCCTTTCCTCGACTTTATATACAGTGCAGAGGGCTGGTTCCTTCGCTTACGGCCATACCACGCTGAGCACGCCCGATCTCGTCCGATCTCGGAAGCTAAGCAGAGTCGGGCCGGGTTAGTACTTGGATGGGTGACCGCCTGGGAATACCCGGTGCAGTAAGCTTTTCCTTATTTCGACCAGTAGGGTGTACTATTGTATCACCACTGTAGTTTGAACAGTGCTGTAGTGTGAACACAGCTCCAGTTTCATATTGCTGTTTTGAACAGTTTATACAGTTTGCTCCAAAACCACCTGCTAAGAATTGGTGACTCACTCAGCCTTCTCTTGAGCTCGATTCTAGACTGACAACTATGAACTATGAGCCGTGGAGTGGTAAAGCAATGTCAATTGCAGTTTTGGTGTTTTGTCCCCCCCAGATAACTCCCTGCCTTCTGCGTATCAACTGCAGTATTGTTTGTGTTGTCAAGTGGCGGGCGTCTCCTTTCCTCGACTTTATATACAGTGCAGAGGGCTGGTTCCTTCGCTTACGGCCATACCACGCTGAGCACGCCCGATCTCGTCCGATCTCGGAAGCTAAGCAGAGTCGGGCCGGGTTAGTACTTGGATGGGTGACCGCCTGGGAATACCCGGTGCAGTAAGCTTTTCCTTATTTCGACCAGTAGGGTGTACTATTGTATCACCACTGTAGTTTGAACAGTGCTGTAGTGTGAACACAGCTCCAGTTTCATATTGCTGTTTTGAACAGTTTATACAGTTTGCTCCAAAACCACCTGCTAAGAATTGGTGACTCACTCAGCCTTCTCTTGAGCTCGATTCTAGACTGACAACTATGAACTATGAGCCGTGGAGTGGTAAAGCAATGTCAATTGCAGTTTTGGTGTTTTGTCCCCCCCAGATAACTCCCTGCCTTCTGCGTATCAACTGCAGTATTGTTTGTGTTGCCAAGTGGCGGGCGTCTCCTTTCCTCGACTTTATATACAGTGCAGAGGGCTGGTTCCTTCGCTTACGGCCATACCACGCTGAGCACGCCCGATCTCGTCCGATCTCGGAAGCTAAGCAGAGTCGGGCCGGGTTAGTACTTGGATGGGTGACCGCCTGGGAATACCCGGTGCAGTAAGCTTTTCCTTATTTCGACCAGTAGGGTGTACTATTGTATCACCACTGTAGTTTGAACAGTGCTGTAGTGTGAACACAGCTCCAGTTTCATATTGCTGTTTTGAACAGTTTATACAGTTTGCTCCAAAACCACCTGCTAAGAATTGGTGACTCACTCAGCCTTCTCTTGAGCTCGATTCTAGACTGACAACTATGAACTATGAGCCGTGGAGTGGTAAAGCAATGTCAATTGCAGTTTTGGTGTTTTGTCCCCCCCAGATAACTCCCTGCCTTCTGCGTATCAACTGCAGTATTGTTTGTGTTGTCAAGTGGCGGGCGTCTCCTTTCCTCGACTTTATATACAGTGCAGAGGGCTGGTTCCTTCGCTTACGGCCATACCACGCTGAGCACGCCCGATCTCGTCCGATCTCGGAAGCTAAGCAGAGTCGGGCCGGGTTAGTACTTGGATGGGTGACCGCCTGGGAATACCCGGTGCAGTAAGCTTTTCCTTATTTCGACCAGTAGGGTGTACTATTGTATCACCACTGTAGTTTGAACCGTGCTGTAGTGTGAACACAGCTCCAGTTTCATATTGCTGTTTTGAACAGTTTATACAGTTTGCTCCAAAACCACCTGCTAAGAATTGGTGACTCACTCAGCCTTCTCTTGAGCTCGATTCTAGACTGACAACTATGAACTATGAGCCGTGGAGTGGTAAAGCAATGTCAATTGCAGTTTTGGTGTTTTGTCCCCCCCAGATAACTCCCTGCCTTCTGCGTATCAACTGCAGTATTGTTTGTGTTGTCAAGTGGCGGGCGTCTCCTTTCCTCGACTTTATATACAGTGCAGAGGGCTGGTTCCTTCGCTTACGGCCATACCACGCTGAGCACGCCCGATCTCGTCCGATCTCGGAAGCTAAGCAGAGTCGGGCCGGGTTAGTACTTGGATGGGTGACCGCCTGGGAATACCCGGTGCAGTAAGCTTTTCCTTATTTCGACCAGTAGGGTGTACTATTGTATCACCACTGTAGTTTGAACAGTGCTGTAGTGTGAACACAGCTCCAGTTTCATATTGCTGTTTTGAACAGTTTATACAGTTTGCTCCAAAACCACCTGCTAAGAATTGGTGACTCACTCAGCCTTCTCTTGAGCTCGATTCTAGACTGACAACTATGAACTATGAGCCGTGGAGTGGTAAAGCAATGTCAATTGCAGTTTTGGTGTTTTGTCCCCCCCAGATAACTCCCTGCCTTCTGCGTATCAACTGCAGTATTGTTTGTGTTGCCAAGTGGCGGGCGTCTCCTTTCCTCGACTTTATATACAGTGCAGAGGGCTGGTTCCTTCGCTTACGGCCATACCACGCTGAGCACGCCCGATCTCGTCCGATCTCGGAAGCTAAGCAGAGTCGGGCCGGGTTAGTACTTGGATGGGTGACCGCCTGGGAATACCCGGTGCAGTAAGCTTTTCCTTATTTCGACCAGTAGGGTGTACTATTGTATCACCACTGTAGTTTGAACAGTGCTGTAGTGTGAACACAGCTCCAGTTTCATATTGCTGTTTTGAACAGTTTATACAGTTTGCTCCAAAACCACCTGCTAAGAATTGGTGACTCACTCAGCCTTCTCTTGAGCTCGATTCTAGACTGACAACTATGAACTATGAGCCGTGGAGTGGTAAAGCAATGTCAATTGCAGTTTTGGTGTTTTGTCCCCCCCAGATAACTCCCTGCCTTCTGCGTATCAACTGCAGTATTGTTTGTGTTGCCAAGTGGCGGGCGTCTCCTTTCCTCGACTTTATATACAGTGCAGAGGGCTGGTTCCTTCGCTTACGGCCATACCACGCTGAGCACGCCCGATCTCGTCCGATCTCGGAAGCTAAGCAGAGTCGGGCCGGGTTAGTACTTGGATGGGTGACCGCCTGGGAATACCCGGTGCAGTAAGCTTTTCCTTATTTCGACCAGTAGGGTGTACTATTGTATCACCACTGTAGTTTGAACAGTGCTGTAGTGTGAACACAGCTCCAGTTTCATATTGCTGTTTTGAACAGTTTATACAGTTTGCTCCAAAACCACCTGCTAAGAATTGGTGACTCACTCAGCCTTCTCTTGAGCTCGATTCTAGACTGACAACTATGAACTATGAGCCGTGGAGTGGTAAAGCAATGTCAATTGCAGTTTTGGTGTTTTGTCCCCCCCAGATAACTCCCTGCCTTCTGCGTATCAACTGCAGTATTGTTTGTGTTGCCAAGTGGCGGGCGTCTCCTTTCCTCGACTTTATATACAGTGCAGAGGGCTGGTTCCTTCGCTTACGGCCATACCACGCTGAGCACGCCCGATCTCGTCCGATCTCGGAAGCTAAGCAGAGTCGGGCCGGGTTAGTACTTGGATGGGTGACCGCCTGGGAATACCCGGTGCAGTAAGCTTTTCCTTATTTCGACCAGTAGGGTGTACTATTGTATCACCACTGTAGTTTGAACAGTGCTGTAGTGTGAACACAGCTCCAGTTTCATATTGCTGTTTTGAACAGTTTATACAGTTTGCTCCAAAACCACCTGCTAAGAATTGGTGACTCACTCAGCCTTCTCTTGAGCTCGATTCTAGACTGACAACTATGAACTATGAGCCGTGGAGTGGTAAAGCAATGTCAATTGCAGTTTTGGTGTTTTGTCCCCCCCAGATAACTCCCTGCCTTCTGCGTATCAACTGCAGTATTGTTTGTGTTGCCAAGTGGCGGGCGTCTCCTTTCCTCGACTTTATATACAGTGCAGAGGGCTGGTTCCTTCGCTTACGGCCATACCACGCTGAGCACGCCCGATCTCGTCCGATCTCGGAAGCTAAGCAGAGTCGGGCCGGGTTAGTACTTGGATGGGTGACCGCCTGGGAATACCCGGTGCAGTAAGCTTTTCCTTATTTCGACCAGTAGGGTGTACTATTGTATCACCACTGTAGTTTGAACAGTGCTGTAGTGTGAACACAGCTCCAGTTTCATATTGCTGTTTTGAACAGTTTATACAGTTTGCTCCAAAACCACCTGCTAAGAATTGGTGACTCACTCAGCCTTCTCTTGAGCTCGATTCTAGACTGACAACTATGAACTATGAGCCGTGGAGTGGTAAAGCAATGTCAATTGCAGTTTTGGTGTTTTGTCCCCCCCAGATAACTCCCTGCCTTCTGCGTATCAACTGCAGTATTGTTTGTGTTGCCAAGTGGCGGGCGTCTCCTTTCCTCGACTTTATATACAGTGCAGAGGGCTGGTTCCTTCGCTTACGGCCATACCACGCTGAGCACGCCCGATCTCGTCCGATCTCGGAAGCTAAGCAGAGTCGGGCCGGGTTAGTACTTGGATGGGTGACCGCCTGGGAATACCCGGTGCAGTAAGCTTTTCCTTATTTCGACCAGTAGGGTGTACTATTGTATCACCACTGTAGTTTGAACAGTGCTGTAGTGTGAACACAGCTCCAGTTTCATATTGCTGTTTTGAACAGTTTATACAGTTTGCTCCAAAACCACCTGCTAAGAATTGGTGACTCACTCAGCCTTCTCTTGAGCTCGATTCTAGACTGACAACTATGAACTATGAGCCGTGGAGTGGTAAAGCAATGTCAATTGCAGTTTTGGTGTTTTGTCCCCCCCAGATAACTCCCTGCCTTCTGCGTATCAACTGCAGTATTGTTTGTGTTGTCAAGTGGCGGGCGTCTCCTTTCCTCGACTTTATATACAGTGCAGAGGGCTGGTTCCTTCGCTTACGGCCATACCACGCTGAGCACGCCCGATCTCGTCCGATCTCGGAAGCTAAGCAGAGTCGGGCCGGGTTAGTACTTGGATGGGTGACCGCCTGGGAATACCCGGTGCAGTAAGCTTTTCCTTATTTCGACCAGTAGGGTGTACTATTGTATCACCACTGTAGTTTGAACAGTGCTGTAGTGTGAACACAGCTCCAGTTTCATATTGCTGTTTTGAACAGTTTATACAGTTTGCTCCAAAACCACCTGCTAAGAATTGGTGACTCACTCAGCCTTCTCTTGAGCTCGATTCTAGACTGACAACTATGAACTATGAGCCGTGGAGTGGTAAAGCAATGTCAATTGCAGTTTTGGTGTTTTGTCCCCCCCAGATAACTCCCTGCCTTCTGCGTATCAACTGCAGTATTGTTTGTGTTGTCAAGTGGCGGGCGTCTCCTTTCCTCGACTTTATATACAGTGCAGAGGGCTGGTTCCTTCGCTTACGGCCATACCACGCTGAGCACGCCCGATCTCGTCCGATCTCGGAAGCTAAGCAGAGTCGGGCCGGGTTAGTACTTGGATGGGTGACCGCCTGGGAATACCCGGTGCAGTAAGCTTTTCCTTATTTCGACCAGTAGGGTGTACTATTGTATCACCACTGTAGTTTGAACAGTGCTGTAGTGTGAACACAGCTCCAGTTTCATATTGCTGTTTTGAACAGTTTATACAGTTTGCTCCAAAACCACCTGCTAAGAATTGGTGACTCACTCAGCCTTCTCTTGAGCTCGATTCTAGACTGACAACTATGAACTATGAGCCGTGGAGTGGTAAAGCAATGTCAATTGCAGTTTTGGTGTTTTGTCCCCCCCAGATAACTCCCTGCCTTCTGCGTATCAACTGCAGTATTGTTTGTGTTGTCAAGTGGCGGGCGTCTCCTTTCCTCGACTTTATATACAGTGCAGAGGGCTGGTTCCTTCGCTTACGGCCATACCACGCTGAGCACGCCCGATCTCGTCCGATCTCGGAAGCTAAGCAGAGTCGGGCCGGGTTAGTACTTGGATGGGTGACCGCCTGGGAATACCCGGTGCAGTAAGCTTTTCCTTATTTCGACCAGTAGGGTGTACTATTGTATCACCACTGTAGTTTGAACAGTGCTGTAGTGTGAACACAGCTCCAGTTTCATATTGCTGTTTTGAACAGTTTATACAGTTTGCTCCAAAACCACCTGCTAAGAATTGGTGACTCACTCAGCCTTCTCTTGAGCTCGATTCTAGACTGACAACTATGAACTATGAGCCGTGGAGTGGTAAAGCAATGTCAATTGCAGTTTTGGTGTTTTGTCCCCCCCAGATAACTCCCTGCCTTCTGCGTATCAACTGCAGTATTGTTTGTGTTGTCAAGTGGCGGGCGTCTCCTTTCCTCGACTTTATATACAGTGCAGAGGGCTGGTTCCTTCGCTTACGGCCATACCACGCTGAGCACGCCCGATCTCGTCCGATCTCGGAAGCTAAGCAGAGTCGGGCCGGGTTAGTACTTGGATGGGTGACCGCCTGGGAATACCCGGTGCAGTAAGCTTTTCCTTATTTCGACCAGTAGGGTGTACTATTGTATCACCACTGTAGTTTGAACAGTGCTGTAGTGTGAACACAGCTCCAGTTTCATATTGCTGTTTTGAACAGTTTATACAGTTTGCTCCAAAACCACCTGCTAAGAATTGGTGACTCACTCAGCCTTCTCTTGAGCTCGATTCTAGACTGACAACTATGAACTATGAGCCGTGGAGTGGTAAAGCAATGTCAATTGCAGTTTTGGTGTTTTGTCCCCCCCAGATAACTCCCTGCCTTCTGCGTATCAACTGCAGTATTGTTTGTGTTGTCAAGTGGCGGGCGTCTCCTTTCCTCGACTTTATATACAGTGCAGAGGGCTGGTTCCTTCGCTTACGGCCATACCACGCTGAGCACGCCCGATCTCGTCCGATCTCGGAAGCTAAGCAGAGTCGGGCCGGGTTAGTACTTGGATGGGTGACCGCCTGGGAATACCCGGTGCAGTAAGCTTTTCCTTATTTCGACCAGTAGGGTGTACTATTGTATCACCACTGTAGTTTGAACAGTGCTGTAGTGTGAACACAGCTCCAGTTTCATATTGCTGTTTTGAACAGTTTATACAGTTTGCTCCAAAACCACCTGCTAAGAATTGGTGACTCACTCAGCCTTCTCTTGAGCTCGATTCTAGACTGACAACTATGAACTATGAGCCGTGGAGTGGTAAAGCAATGTCAATTGCAGTTTTGGTGTTTTGTCCCCCCCAGATAACTCCCTGCCTTCTGCGTATCAACTGCAGTATTGTTTGTGTTGCCAAGTGGCGGGCGTCTCCTTTCCTCGACTTTATATACAGTGCAGAGGGCTGGTTCCTTCGCTTACGGCCATACCACGCTGAGCACGCCCGATCTCGTCCGATCTCGGAAGCTAAGCAGAGTCGGGCCGGGTTAGTACTTGGATGGGTGACCGCCTGGGAATACCCGGTGCAGTAAGCTTTTCCTTATTTCGACCAGTAGGGTGTACTATTGTATCACCACTGTAGTTTGAACAGTGCTGTAGTGTGAACACAGCTCCAGTTTCATATTGCTGTTTTGAACAGTTTATACAGTTTGCTCCAAAACCACCTGCTAAGAATTGGTGACTCACTCAGCCTTCTCTTGAGCTCGATTCTAGACTGACAACTATGAACTATGAGCCGTGGAGTGGTAAAGCAATGTCAATTGCAGTTTTGGTGTTTTGTCCCCCCCAGATAACTCCCTGCCTTCTGCGTATCAACTGCAGTATTGTTTGTGTTGCCAAGTGGCGGGCGTCTCCTTTCCTCGACTTTATATACAGTGCAGAGGGCTGGTTCCTTCGCTTACGGCCATACCACGCTGAGCACGCCCGATCTCGTCCGATCTCGGAAGCTAAGCAGAGTCGGGCCGGGTTAGTACTTGGATGGGTGACCGCCTGGGAATACCCGGTGCAGTAAGCTTTTCCTTATTTCGACCAGTAGGGTGTACTATTGTATCACCACTGTAGTTTGAACAGTGCTGTAGTGTGAACACAGCTCCAGTTTCATATTGCTGTTTTGAACAGTTTATACAGTTTGCTCCAAAACCACCTGCTAAGAATTGGTGACTCACTCAGCCTTCTCTTGAGCTCGATTCTAGACTGACAACTATGAACTATGAGCCGTGGAGTGGTAAAGCAATGTCAATTGCAGTTTTGGTGTTTTGTCCCCCCCAGATAACTCCCTGCCTTCTGCGTATCAACTGCAGTATTGTTTGTGTTGTCAAGTGGCGGGCGTCTCCTTTCCTCGACTTTATATACAGTGCAGAGGGCTGGTTCCTTCGCTTACGGCCATACCACGCTGAGCACGCCCGATCTCGTCCGATCTCGGAAGCTAAGCAGAGTCGGGCCGGGTTAGTACTTGGATGGGTGACCGCCTGGGAATACCCGGTGCAGTAAGCTTTTCCTTATTTCGACCAGTAGGGTGTACTATTGTATCACCACTGTAGTTTGAACAGTGCTGTAGTGTGAACACAGCTCCAGTTTCATATTGCTGTTTTGAACAGTTTATACAGTTTGCTCCAAAACCACCTGCTAAGAATTGGTGACTCACTCAGCCTTCTCTTGAGCTCGATTCTAGACTGACAACTATGAACTATGAGCCGTGGAGTGGTAAAGCAATGTCAATTGCAGTTTTGGTGTTTTGTCCCCCCCAGATAACTCCCTGCCTTCTGCGTATCAACTGCAGTATTGTTTGTGTTGTCAAGTGGCGGGCGTCTCCTTTCCTCGACTTTATATACAGTGCAGAGGGCTGGTTCCTTCGCTTACGGCCATACCACGCTGAGCACGCCCGATCTCGTCCGATCTCGGAAGCTAAGCAGAGTCGGGCCGGGTTAGTACTTGGATGGGTGACCGCCTGGGAATACCCGGTGCAGTAAGCTTTTCCTTATTTCGACCAGTAGGGTGTACTATTGTATCACCACTGTAGTTTGAACAGTGCTGTAGTGTGAACACAGCTCCAGTTTCATATTGCTGTTTTGAACAGTTTATACAGTTTGCTCCAAAACCACCTGCTAAGAATTGGTGACTCACTCAGCCTTCTCTTGAGCTCGATTCTAGACTGACAACTATGAACTATGAGCCGTGGAGTGGTAAAGCAATGTCAATTGCAGTTTTGGTGTTTTGTCCCCCCCAGATAACTCCCTGCCTTCTGCGTATCAACTGCAGTATTGTTTGTGTTGCCAAGTGGCGGGCGTCTCCTTTCCTCGACTTTATATACAGTGCAGAGGGCTGGTTCCTTCGCTTACGGCCATACCACGCTGAGCACGCCCGATCTCGGAAGCTAAGCAGAGTCGGGCCGGGTTAGTACTTGGATGGGTGACCGCCTGGGAATACCCGGTGCAGTAAGCTTTTCCTTATTTCGACCAGTAGGGTGTACTATTGTATCACCACTGTAGTTTGAACAGTGCTGTAGTGTGAACACAGCTCCAGTTTCATATTGCTGTTTTGAACAGTTTATACAGTTTGCTCCAAAACCACCTGCTAAGAATTGGTGACTCACTCAGCCTTCTCTTGAGCTCGATTCTAGACTGACAACTATGAACTATGAGCCGTGGAGTGGTAAAGCAATGTCAATTGCAGTTTTGGTGTTTTGTCCCCCCCAGATAACTCCCTGCCTTCTGCGTATCAACTGCAGTATTGTTTGTGTTGTCAAGTGGCGGGCGTCTCCTTTCCTCGACTTTATATACAGTGCAGAGGGCTGGTTCCTTCGCTTACGGCCATACCACGCTGAGCACGCCCGATCTCGTCCGATCTCGGAAGCTAAGCAGAGTCGGGCCGGGTTAGTACTTGGATGGGTGACCGCCTGGGAATACCCGGTGCAGTAAGCTTTTCCTTATTTCGACCAGTAGGGTGTACTATTGTATCACCACTGTAGTTTGAACAGTGCTGTAGTGTGAACACAGCTCCAGTTTCATATTGCTGTTTTGAACAGTTTATACAGTTTGCTCCAAAACCACCTGCTAAGAATTGGTGACTCACTCAGCCTTCTCTTGAGCTCGATTCTAGACTGACAACTATGAACTATGAGCCGTGGAGTGGTAAAGCAATGTCAATTGCAGTTTTGGTGTTTTGTCCCCCCCAGATAACTCCCTGCCTTCTGCGTATCAACTGCAGTATTGTTTGTGTTGCCAAGTGGCGGGCGTCTCCTTTCCTCGACTTTATATACAGTGCAGAGGGCTGGTTCCTTCGCTTACGGCCATACCACGCTGAGCACGCCCGATCTCGTCCGATCTCGGAAGCTAAGCAGAGTCGGGCCGGGTTAGTACTTGGATGGGTGACCGCCTGGGAATACCCGGTGCAGTAAGCTTTTCCTTATTTCGACCAGTAGGGTGTACTATTGTATCACCACTGTAGTTTGAACAGTGCTGTAGTGTGAACACAGCTCCAGTTTCATATTGCTGTTTTGAACAGTTTATACAGTTTGCTCCAAAACCACCTGCTAAGAATTGGTGACTCACTCAGCCTTCTCTTGAGCTCGATTCTAGACTGACAACTATGAACTATGAGCCGTGGAGTGGTAAAGCAATGTCAATTGCAGTTTTGGTGTTTTGTCCCCCCCAGATAACTCCCTGCCTTCTGCGTATCAACTGCAGTATTGTTTGTGTTGTCAAGTGGCGGGCGTCTCCTTTCCTCGACTTTATATACAGTGCAGAGGGCTGGTTCCTTCGCTTACGGCCATACCACGCTGAGCACGCCCGATCTCGTCCGATCTCGGAAGCTAAGCAGAGTCGGGCCGGGTTAGTACTTGGATGGGTGACCGCCTGGGAATACCCGGTGCAGTAAGCTTTTCCTTATTTCGACCAGTAGGGTGTACTATTGTATCACCACTGTAGTTTGAACAGTGCTGTAGTGTGAACACAGCTCCAGTTTCATATTGCTGTTTTGAACAGTTTATACAGTTTGCTCCAAAACCACCTGCTAAGAATTGGTGACTCACTCAGCCTTCTCTTGAGCTCGATTCTAGACTGACAACTATGAACTATGAGCCGTGGAGTGGTAAAGCAATGTCAATTGCAGTTTTGGTGTTTTGTCCCCCCCAGATAACTCCCTGCCTTCTGCGTATCAACTGCAGTATTGTTTGTGTTGCCAAGTGGCGGGCGTCTCCTTTCCTCGACTTTATATACAGTGCAGAGGGCTGGTTCCTTCGCTTACGGCCATACCACGCTGAGCACGCCCGATCTCGTCCGATCTCGGAAGCTAAGCAGAGTCGGGCCGGGTTAGTACTTGGATGGGTGACCGCCTGGGAATACCCGGTGCAGTAAGCTTTTCCTTATTTCGACCAGTAGGGTGTACTATTGTATCACCACTGTAGTTTGAACAGTGCTGTAGTGTGAACACAGCTCCAGTTTCATATTGCTGTTTTGAACAGTTTATACAGTTTGCTCCAAAACCACCTGCTAAGAATTGGTGACTCACTCAGCCTTCTCTTGAGCTCGATTCTAGACTGACAACTATGAACTATGAGCCGTGGAGTGGTAAAGCAATGTCAATTGCAGTTTTGGTGTTTTGTCCCCCCCAGATAACTCCCTGCCTTCTGCGTATCAACTGCAGTATTGTTTGTGTTGTCAAGTGGCGGGCGTCTCCTTTCCTCGACTTTATATACAGTGCAGAGGGCTGGTTCGTTCGCTTACGGCCATACCACGCTGAGCACGCCCGATCTCGTCCGATCTCGGAAGCTAAGCAGAGTCGGGCCGGGTTAGTACTTGGATGGGTGACCGCCTGGGAATACCCGGTGCAGTAAGCTTTTCCTTATTTCGACCAGTAGGGTGTACTATTGTATCACCACTGTAGTTTGAACAGTGCTGTAGTGTGAACACAGCTCCAGTTTCATATTGCTGTTTTGAACAGTTTATACAGTTTGCTCCAAAACCACCTGCTAAGAATTGGTGACTCACTCAGCCTTCTCTTGAGCTCGATTCTAGACTGACAACTATGAACTATGAGCCGTGGAGTGGTAAAGCAATGTCAATTGCAGTTTTGGTGTTTTGTCCCCCCCAGATAACTCCCTGCCTTCTGCGTATCAACTGCAGTATTGTTTGTGTTGTCAAGTGGCGGGCGTCTCCTTTCCTCGACTTTATATACAGTGCAGAGGGCTGGTTCCTTCGCTTACGGCCATACCACGCTGAGCACGCCCGATCTCGTCCGATCTCGGAAGCTAAGCAGAGTCGGGCCGGGTTAGTACTTGGATGGGTGACCGCCTGGGAATACCCGGTGCAGTAAGCTTTTCCTTATTTCGACCAGTAGGGTGTACTATTGTATCACCACTGTAGTTTGAACAGTGCTGTAGTGTGAACACAGCTCCAGTTTCATATTGCTGTTTTGAACAGTTTATACAGTTTGCTCCAAAACCACCTGCTAAGAATTGGTGACTCACTCAGCCTTCTCTTGAGCTCGATTCTAGACTGACAACTATGAACTATGAGCCGTGGAGTGGTAAAGCAATGTCAATTGCAGTTTTGGTGTTTTGTCCCCCCCAGATAACTCCCTGCCTTCTGCGTATCAACTGCAGTATTGTTTGTGTTGTCAAGTGGCGGGCGTCTCCTTTCCTCGACTTTATATACAGTGCAGAGGGCTGGTTCCTTCGCTTACGGCCATACCACGCTGAGCACGCCCGATCTCGTCCGATCTCGGAAGCTAAGCAGAGTCGGGCCGGGTTAGTACTTGGATGGGTGACCGCCTGGGAATACCCGGTGCAGTAAGCTTTTCCTTATTTCGACCAGTAGGGTGTACTATTGTATCACCACTGTAGTTTGAACAGTGCTGTAGTGTGAACACAGCTCCAGTTTCATATTGCTGTTTTGAACAGTTTATACAGTTTGCTCCAAAACCACCTGCTAAGAATTGGTGACTCACTCAGCCTTCTCTTGAGCTCGATTCTAGACTGACAACTATGAACTATGAGCCGTGGAGTGGTAAAGCAATGTCAATTGCAGTTTTGGTGTTTTGTCCCCCCCAGATAACTCCCTGCCTTCTGCGTATCAACTGCAGTATTGTTTGTGTTGTCAAGTGGCGGGCGTCTCCTTTCCTCGACTTTATATACAGTGCAGAGGGCTGGTTCCTTCGCTTACGGCCATACCACGCTGAGCACGCCCGATCTCGTCCGATCTCGGAAGCTAAGCAGAGTCGGGCCGGGTTAGTACTTGGATGGGTGACCGCCTGGGAATACCCGGTGCAGTAAGCTTTTCCTTATTTCGACCAGTAGGGTGTACTATTGTATCACCACTGTAGTTTGAACAGTGCTGTAGTGTGAACACAGCTCCAGTTTCATATTGCTGTTTTGAACAGTTTATACAGTTTGCTCCAAAACCACCTGCTAAGAATTGGTGACTCACTCAGCCTTCTCTTGAGCTCGATTCTAGACTGACAACTATGAACTATGAGCCGTGGAGTGGTAAAGCAATGTCAATTGCAGTTTTGGTGTTTTGTCCCCCCCAGATAACTCCCTGCCTTCTGCGTATCAACTGCAGTATTGTTTGTGTTGCCAAGTGGCGGGCGTCTCCTTTCCTCGACTTTATATACAGTGCAGAGGGCTGGTTCCTTCGCTTACGGCCATACCACGCTGAGCACGCCCGATCTCGTCCGATCTCGGAAGCTAAGCAGAGTCGGGCCGGGTTAGTACTTGGATGGGTGACCGCCTGGGAATACCCGGTGCAGTAAGCTTTTCCTTATTTCGACCAGTAGGGTGTACTATTGTATCACCACTGTAGTTTGAACAGTGCTGTAGTGTGAACACAGCTCCAGTTTCATATTGCTGTTTTGAACAGTTTATACAGTTTGCTCCAAAACCACCTGCTAAGAATTGGTGACTCACTCAGCCTTCTCTTGAGCTCGATTCTAGACTGACAACTATGAACTATGAGCCGTGGAGTGGTAAAGCAATGTCAATTGCAGTTTTGGTGTTTTGTCCCCCCCAGATAACTCCCTGCCTTCTGCGTATCAACTGCAGTATTGTTTGTGTTGTCAAGTGGCGGGCGTCTCCTTTCCTCGACTTTATATACAGTGCAGAGGGCTGGTTCCTTCGCTTACGGCCATACCACGCTGAGCACGCCCGATCTCGTCCGATCTCGGAAGCTAAGCAGAGTCGGGCCGGGTTAGTACTTGGATGGGTGACCGCCTGGGAATACCCGGTGCAGTAAGCTTTTCCTTATTTCGACCAGTAGGGTGTACTATTGTATCACCACTGTAGTTTGAACAGTGCTGTAGTGTGAACACAGCTCCAGTTTCATATTGCTGTTTTGAACAGTTTATACAGTTTGCTCCAAAACCACCTGCTAAGAATTGGTGACTCACTCAGCCTTCTCTTGAGCTCGATTCTAGACTGACAACTATGAACTATGAGCCGTGGAGTGGTAAAGCAATGTCAATTGCAGTTTTGGTGTTTTGTCCCCCCCAGATAACTCCCTGCCTTCTGCGTATCAACTGCAGTATTGTTTGTGTTGCCAAGTGGCGGGCGTCTCCTTTCCTCGACTTTATATACAGTGCAGAGGGCTGGTTCCTTCGCTTACGGCCATACCACGCTGAGCACGCCCGATCTCGTCCGATCTCGGAAGCTAAGCAGAGTCGGGCCGGGTTAGTACTTGGATGGGTGACCGCCTGGGAATACCCGGTGCAGTAAGCTTTTCCTTATTTCGACCAGTAGGGTGTACTATTGTATCACCACTGTAGTTTGAACAGTGCTGTAGTGTGAACACAGCTCCAGTTTCATATTGCTGTTTTGAACAGTTTATACAGTTTGCTCCAAAACCACCTGCTAAGAATTGGTGACTCACTCAGCCTTCTCTTGAGCTCGATTCTAGACTGACAACTATGAACTATGAGCCGTGGAGTGGTAAAGCAATGTCAATTGCAGTTTTGGTGTTTTGTCCCCCCCAGATAACTCCCTGCCTTCTGCGTATCAACTGCAGTATTGTTTGTGTTGTCAAGTGGCGGGCGTCTCCTTTCCTCGACTTTATATACAGTGCAGAGGGCTGGTTCCTTCGCTTACGGCCATACCACGCTGAGCACGCCCGATCTCGTCCGATCTCGGAAGCTAAGCAGAGTCGGGCCGGGTTAGTACTTGGATGGGTGACCGCCTGGGAATACCCGGTGCAGTAAGCTTTTCCTTATTTCGACCAGTAGGGTGTACTATTGTATCACCACTGTAGTTTGAACAGTGCTGTAGTGTGAACACAGCTCCAGTTTCATATTGCTGTTTTGAACAGTTTATACAGTTTGCTCCAAAACCACCTGCTAAGAATTGGTGACTCACTCAGCCTTCTCTTGAGCTCGATTCTAGACTGACAACTATGAACTATGAGCCGTGGAGTGGTAAAGCAATGTCAATTGCAGTTTTGGTGTTTTGTCCCCCCCAGATAACTCCCTGCCTTCTGCGTATCAACTGCAGTATTGTTTGTGTTGTCAAGTGGCGGGCGTCTCCTTTCCTCGACTTTATATACAGTGCAGAGGGCTGGTTCCTTCGCTTACGGCCATACTACGCTGAGCACGCCCGATCTCGTCCGATCTCGGAAGCTAAGCAGAGTCGGGCCGGGTTAGTACTTGGATGGGTGACCGCCTGGGAATACCCGGTGCAGTAAGCTTTTCCTTATTTCGACCAGTAGGGTGTACTATTGTATCACCACTGTAGTTTGAACAGTGCTGTAGTGTGAACACAGCTCCAGTTTCATATTGCTGTTTTGAACAGTTTATACAGTTTGCTCCAAAACCACCTGCTAAGAATTGGTGACTCACTCAGCCTTCTCTTGAGCTCGATTCTAGACTGACAACTATGAACTATGAGCCGTGGAGTGGTAAAGCAATGTCAATTGCAGTTTTGGTGTTTTGTCCCCCCCAGATAACTCCCTGCCTTCTGCGTATCAACTGCAGTATTGTTTGTGTTGTCAAGTGGCGGGCGTCTCCTTTCCTCGACTTTATATACAGTGCAGAGGGCTGGTTCCTTCGCTTACGGCCATACCACGCTGAGCACGCCCGATCTCGTCCGATCTCGGAAGCTAAGCAGAGTCGGGCCGGGTTAGTACTTGGATGGGTGACCGCCTGGGAATACCCGGTGCAGTAAGCTTTTCCTTATTTCGACCAGTAGGGTGTACTATTGTATCACCACTGTAGTTTGAACAGTGCTGTAGTGTGAACACAGCTCCAGTTTCATATTGCTGTTTTGAACAGTTTATACAGTTTGCTCCAAAACCACCTGCTAAGAATTGGTGACTCACTCAGCCTTCTCTTGAGCTCGATTCTAGACTGACAACTATGAACTATGAGCCGTGGAGTGGTAAAGCAATGTCAATTGCAGTTTTGGTGTTTTGTCCCCCCCAGATAACTCCCTGCCTTCTGCGTATCAACTGCAGTATTGTTTGTGTTGCCAAGTGGCGGGCGTCTCCTTTCCTCGACTTTATATACAGTGCAGAGGGCTGGTTCCTTCGCTTACGGCCATACCACGCTGAGCACGCCCGATCTCGTCCGATCTCGGAAGCTAAGCAGAGTCGGGCCGGGTTAGTACTTGGATGGGTGACCGCCTGGGAATACCCGGTGCAGTAAGCTTTTCCTTATTTCGACCAGTAGGGTGTACTATTGTATCACCACTGTAGTTTGAACAGTGCTGTAGTGTGAACACAGCTCCAGTTTCATATTGCTGTTTTGAACAGTTTATACAGTTTGCTCCAAAACCACCTGCTAAGAATTGGTGACTCACTCAGCCTTCTCTTGAGCTCGATTCTAGACTGACAACTATGAACTATGAGCCGTGGAGTGGTAAAGCAATGTCAATTGCAGTTTTGGTGTTTTGTCCCCCCCAGATAACTCCCTGCCTTCTGCGTATCAACTGCAGTATTGTTTGTGTTGTCAAGTGGCGGGCGTCTCCTTTCCTCGACTTTATATACAGTGCAGAGGGCTGGTTCCTTCGCTTACGGCCATACCACGCTGAGCACGCCCGATCTCGTCCGATCTCGGAAGCTAAGCAGAGTCGGGCCGGGTTAGTACTTGGATGGGTGACCGCCTGGGAATACCCGGTGCAGTAAGCTTTTCCTTATTTCGACCAGTAGGGTGTACTATTGTATCACCACTGTAGTTTGAACAGTGCTGTAGTGTGAACACAGCTCCAGTTTCATATTGCTGTTTTGAACAGTTTATACAGTTTGCTCCAAAACCACCTGCTAAGAATTGGTGACTCACTCAGCCTTCTCTTGAGCTCGATTCTAGACTGACAACTATGAACTATGAGCCGTGGAGTGGTAAAGCAATGTCAATTGCAGTTTTGGTGTTTTGTCCCCCCCAGATAACTCCCTGCCTTCTGCGTATCAACTGCAGTATTGTTTGTGTTGTCAAGTGGCGGGCGTCTCCTTTCCTCGACTTTATATACAGTGCAGAGGGCTGGTTCCTTCGCTTACGGCCATACCACGCTGAGCACGCCCGATCTCGTCCGATCTCGGAAGCTAAGCAGAGTCGGGCCGGGTTAGTACTTGGATGGGTGACCGCCTGGGAATACCCGGTGCAGTAAGCTTTTCCTTATTTCGACCAGTAGGGTGTACTATTGTATCACCACTGTAGTTTGAACAGTGCTGTAGTGTGAACACAGCTCCAGTTTCATATTGCTGTTTTGAACAGTTTATACAGTTTGCTCCAAAACCACCTGCTAAGAATTGGTGACTCACTCAGCCTTCTCTTGAGCTCGATTCTAGACTGACAACTATGAACTATGAGCCGTGGAGTGGTAAAGCAATGTCAATTGCAGTTTTGGTGTTTTGTCCCCCCCAGATAACTCCCTGCCTTCTGCGTATCAACTGCAGTATTGTTTGTGTTGTCAAGTGGCGGGCGTCTCCTTTCCTCGACTTTATATACAGTGCAGAGGGCTGGTTCCTTCGCTTACGGCCATACCACGCTGAGCACGCCCGATCTCGTCCGATCTCGGAAGCTAAGCAGAGTCGGGCCGGGTTAGTACTTGGATGGGTGACCGCCTGGGAATACCCGGTGCAGTAAGCTTTTCCTTATTTCGACCAGTAGGGTGTACTATTGTATCACCACTGTAGTTTGAACAGTGCTGTAGTGTGAACACAGCTCCAGTTTCATATTGCTGTTTTGAACAGTTTATACAGTTTGCTCCAAAACCACCTGCTAAGAATTGGTGACTCACTCAGCCTTCTCTTGAGCTCGATTCTAGACTGACAACTATGAACTATGAGCCGTGGAGTGGTAAAGCAATGTCAATTGCAGTTTTGGTGTTTTGTCCCCCCCAGATAACTCCCTGCCTTCTGCGTATCAACTGCAGTATTGTTTGTGTTGCCAAGTGGCGGGCGTCTCCTTTCCTCGACTTTATATACAGTGCAGAGGGCTGGTTCCTTCGCTTACGGCCATACCACGCTGAGCACGCCCGATCTCGTCCGATCTCGGAAGCTAAGCAGAGTCGGGCCGGGTTAGTACTTGGATGGGTGACCGCCTGGGAATACCCGGTGCAGTAAGCTTTTCCTTATTTCGACCAGTAGGGTGTACTATTGTATCACCACTGTAGTTTGAACAGTGCTGTAGTGTGAACACAGCTCCAGTTTCATATTGCTGTTTTGAACAGTTTATACAGTTTGCTCCAAAACCACCTGCTAAGAATTGGTGACTCACTCAGCCTTCTCTTGAGCTCGATTCTAGACTGACAACTATGAACTATGAGCCGTGGAGTGGTAAAGCAATGTCAATTGCAGTTTTGGTGTTTTGTCCCCCCCAGATAACTCCCTGCCTTCTGCGTATCAACTGCAGTATTGTTTGTGTTGTCAAGTGGCGGGCGTCTCCTTTCCTCGACTTTATATACAGTGCAGAGGGCTGGTTCCTTCGCTTACGGCCATACCACGCTGAGCACGCCCGATCTCGTCCGATCTCGGAAGCTAAGCAGAGTCGGGCCGGGTTAGTACTTGGATGGGTGACCGCCTGGGAATACCCGGTGCAGTAAGCTTTTCCTTATTTCGACCAGTAGGGTGTACTATTGTATCACCACTGTAGTTTGAACAGTGCTGTAGTGTGAACACAGCTCCAGTTTCATATTGCTGTTTTGAACAGTTTATACAGTTTGCTCCAAAACCACCTGCTAAGAATTGGTGACTCACTCAGCCTTCTCTTGAGCTCGATTCTAGACTGACAACTATGAACTATGAGCCGTGGAGTGGTAAAGCAATGTCAATTGCAGTTTTGGTGTTTTGTCCCCCCCAGATAACTCCCTGCCTTCTGCGTATCAACTGCAGTATTGTTTGTGTTGCCAAGTGGCGGGCGTCTCCTTTCCTCGACTTTATATACAGTGCAGAGGGCTGGTTCCTTCGCTTACGGCCATACCACGCTGAGCACGCCCGATCTCGTCCGATCTCGGAAGCTAAGCAGAGTCGGGCCGGGTTAGTACTTGGATGGGTGACCGCCTGGGAATACCCGGTGCAGTAAGCTTTTCCTTATTTCGACCAGTAGGGTGTACTATTGTATCACCACTGTAGTTTGAACAGTGCTGTAGTGTGAACACAGCTCCAGTTTCATATTGCTGTTTTGAACAGTTTATACAGTTTGCTCCAAAACCACCTGCTAAGAATTGGTGACTCACTCAGCCTTCTCTTGAGCTCGATTCTAGACTGACAACTATGAACTATGAGCCGTGGAGTGGTAAAGCAATGTCAATTGCAGTTTTGGTGTTTTGTCCCCCCCAGATAACTCCCTGCCTTCTGCGTATCAACTGCAGTATTGTTTGTGTTGTCAAGTGGCGGGCGTCTCCTTTCCTCGACTTTATATACAGTGCAGAGGGCTGGTTCCTTCGCTTACGGCCATACCACGCTGAGCACGCCCGATCTCGTCCGATCTCGGAAGCTAAGCAGAGTCGGGCCGGGTTAGTACTTGGATGGGTGACCGCCTGGGAATACCCGGTGCAGTAAGCTTTTCCTTATTTCGACCAGTAGGGTGTACTATTGTATCACCACTGTAGTTTGAACAGTGCTGTAGTGTGAACACAGCTCCAGTTTCATATTGCTGTTTTGAACAGTTTATACAGTTTGCTCCAAAACCACCTGCTAAGAATTGGTGACTCACTCAGCCTTCTCTTGAGCTCGATTCTAGACTGACAACTATGAACTATGAGCTGTGGAGTGGTAAAGCAATGTCAATTGCAGTTTTGGTGTTTTGTCCCCCCCAGATAACTCCCTGCCTTCTGCGTATCAACTGCAGTATTGTTTGTGTTGTCAAGTGGCGGGCGTCTCCTTTCCTCGACTTTATATACAGTGCAGAGGGCTGGTTCCTTCGCTTACGGCCATACCACGCTGAGCACGCCCGATCTCGTCCGATCTCGGAAGCTAAGCAGAGTCGGGCCGGGTTAGTACTTGGATGGGTGACCGCCTGGGAATACCCGGTGCAGTAAGCTTTTCCTTATTTCGACCAGTAGGGTGTACTATTGTATCACCACTGTAGTTTGAACAGTGCTGTAGTGTGAACACAGCTCCAGTTTCATATTGCTGTTTTGAACAGTTTATACAGTTTGCTCCAAAACCACCTGCTAAGAATTGGTGACTCACTCAGCCTTCTCTTGAGCTCGATTCTAGACTGACAACTATGAACTATGAGCCGTGGAGTGGTAAAGCAATGTCAATTGCAGTTTTGGTGTTTTGTCCCCCCCAGATAACTCCCTGCCTTCTGCGTATCAACTGCAGTATTGTTTGTGTTGCCAAGTGGCGGGCGTCTCCTTTCCTCGACTTTATATACAGTGCAGAGGGCTGGTTCCTTCGCTTACGGCCATACCACGCTGAGCACGCCCGATCTCGTCCGATCTCGGAAGCTAAGCAGAGTCGGGCCGGGTTAGTACTTGGATGGGTGACCGCCTGGGAATACCCGGTGCAGTAAGCTTTTCCTTATTTCGACCAGTAGGGTGTACTATTGTATCACCACTGTAGTTTGAACAGTGCTGTAGTGTGAACACAGCTCCAGTTTCATATTGCTGTTTTGAACAGTTTATACAGTTTGCTCCAAAACCACCTGCTAAGAATTGGTGACTCACTCAGCCTTCTCTTGAGCTCGATTCTAGACTGACAACTATGAACTATGAGCCGTGGAGTGGTAAAGCAATGTCAATTGCAGTTTTGGTGTTTTGTCCCCCCCAGATAACTCCCTGCCTTCTGCGTATCAACTGCAGTATTGTTTGTGTTGTCAAGTGGCGGGCGTCTCCTTTCCTCGACTTTATATACAGTGCAGAGGGCTGGTTCCTTCGCTTACGGCCATACCACGCTGAGCACGCCCGATCTCGTCCGATCTCGGAAGCTAAGCAGAGTCGGGCCGGGTTAGTACTTGGATGGGTGACCGCCTGGGAATACCCGGTGCAGTAAGCTTTTCCTTATTTCGACCAGTAGGGTGTACTATTGTATCACCACTGTAGTTTGAACAGTGCTGTAGTGTGAACACAGCTCCAGTTTCATATTGCTGTTTTGAACAGTTTATACAGTTTGCTCCAAAACCACCTGCTAAGAATTGGTGACTCACTCAGCCTTCTCTTGAGCTCGATTCTAGACTGACAACTATGAACTATGAGCCGTGGAGTGGTAAAGCAATGTCAATTGCAGTTTTGGTGTTTTGTCCCCCCCAGATAACTCCCTGCCTTCTGCGTATCAACTGCAGTATTGTTTGTGTTGTCAAGTGGCGGGCGTCTCCTTTCCTCGACTTTATATACAGTGCAGAGGGCTGGTTCCTTCGCTTACGGCCATACCACGCTGAGCACGCCCGATCTCGTCCGATCTCGGAAGCTAAGCAGAGTCGGGCCGGGTTAGTACTTGGATGGGTGACCGCCTGGGAATACCCGGTGCAGTAAGCTTTTCCTTATTTCGACCAGTAGGGTGTACTATTGTATCACCACTGTAGTTTGAACAGTGCTGTAGTGTGAACACAGCTCCAGTTTCATATTGCTGTTTTGAACAGTTTATACAGTTTGCTCCAAAACCACCTGCTAAGAATTGGTGACTCACTCAGCCTTCTCTTGAGCTCGATTCTAGACTGACAACTATGAACTATGAGCCGTGGAGTGGTAAAGCAATGTCAATTGCAGTTTTGGTGTTTTGTCCCCCCCAGATAACTCCCTGCCTTCTGCGTATCAACTGCAGTATTGTTTGTGTTGTCAAGTGGCGGGCGTCTCCTTTCCTCGACTTTATATACAGTGCAGAGGGCTGGTTCCTTCGCTTACGGCCATACCACGCTGAGCACGCCCGATCTCGTCCGATCTCGGAAGCTAAGCAGAGTCGGGCCGGGTTAGTACTTGGATGGGTGACCGCCTGGGAATACCCGGTGCAGTAAGCTTTTCCTTATTTCGACCAGTAGGGTGTACTATTGTATCACCACTGTAGTTTGAACAGTGCTGTAGTGTGAACACAGCTCCAGTTTCATATTGCTGTTTTGAACAGTTTATACAGTTTGCTCCAAAACCACCTGCTAAGAATTGGTGACTCACTCAGCCTTCTCTTGAGCTCGATTCTAGACTGACAACTATGAACTATGAGCCGTGGAGTGGTAAAGCAATGTCAATTGCAGTTTTGGTGTTTTGTCCCCCCCAGATAACTCCCTGCCTTCTGCGTATCAACTGCAGTATTGTTTGTGTTGCCAAGTGGCGGGCGTCTCCTTTCCTCGACTTTATATACAGTGCAGAGGGCTGGTTCCTTCGCTTACGGCCATACCACGCTGAGCACGCCCGATCTCGTCCGATCTCGGAAGCTAAGCAGAGTCGGGCCGGGTTAGTACTTGGATGGGTGACCGCCTGGGAATACCCGGTGCAGTAAGCTTTTCCTTATTTCGACCAGTAGGGTGTACTATTGTATCACCACTGTAGTTTGAACAGTGCTGTAGTGTGAACACAGCTCCAGTTTCATATTGCTGTTTTGAACAGTTTATACAGTTTGCTCCAAAACCACCTGCTAAGAATTGGTGACTCACTCAGCCTTCTCTTGAGCTCGATTCTAGACTGACAACTATGAACTATGAGCCGTGGAGTGGTAAAGCAATGTCAATTGCAGTTTTGGTGTTTTGTCCCCCCCAGATAACTCCCTGCCTTCTGCGTATCAACTGCAGTATTGTTTGTGTTGCCAAGTGGCGGGCGTCTCCTTTCCTCGACTTTATATACAGTGCAGAGGGCTGGTTCCTTCGCTTACGGCCATACCACGCTGAGCACGCCCGATCTCGTCCGATCTCGGAAGCTAAGCAGAGTCGGGCCGGGTTAGTACTTGGATGGGTGACCGCCTGGGAATACCCGGTGCAGTAAGCTTTTCCTTATTTCGACCAGTAGGGTGTACTATTGTATCACCACTGTAGTTTGAACAGTGCTGTAGTGTGAACACAGCTCCAGTTTCATATTGCTGTTTTGAACAGTTTATACAGTTTGCTCCAAAACCACCTGCTAAGAATTGGTGACTCACTCAGCCTTCTCTTGAGCTCGATTCTAGACTGACAACTATGAACTATGAGCCGTGGAGTGGTAAAGCAATGTCAATTGCAGTTTTGGTGTTTTGTCCCCCCCAGATAACTCCCTGCCTTCTGCGTATCAACTGCAGTATTGTTTGTGTTGTCAAGTGGCGGGCGTCTCCTTTCCTCGACTTTATATACAGTGCAGAGGGCTGGTTCCTTCGCTTACGGCCATACCACGCTGAGCACGCCCGATCTCGTCCGATCTCGGAAGCTAAGCAGAGTCGGGCCGGGTTAGTACTTGGATGGGTGACCGCCTGGGAATACCCGGTGCAGTAAGCTTTTCCTTATTTCGACCAGTAGGGTGTACTATTGTATCACCACTGTAGTTTGAACAGTGCTGTAGTGTGAACACAGCTCCAGTTTCATATTGCTGTTTTGAACAGTTTATACAGTTTGCTCCAAAACCACCTGCTAAGAATTGGTGACTCACTCAGCCTTCTCTTGAGCTCGATTCTAGACTGACAACTATGAACTATGAGCCGTGGAGTGGTAAAGCAATGTCAATTGCAGTTTTGGTGTTTTGTCCCCCCCAGATAACTCCCTGCCTTCTGCGTATCAACTGCAGTATTGTTTGTGTTGTCAAGTGGCGGGCGTCTCCTTTCCTCGACTTTATATACAGTGCAGAGGGCTGGTTCCTTCGCTTACGGCCATACCACGCTGAGCACGCCCGATCTCGTCCGATCTCGGAAGCTAAGCAGAGTCGGGCCGGGTTAGTACTTGGATGGGTGACCGCCTGGGAATACCCGGTGCAGTAAGCTTTTCCTTATTTCGACCAGTAGGGTGTACTATTGTATCACCACTGTAGTTTGAACAGTGCTGTAGTGTGAACACAGCTCCAGTTTCATATTGCTGTTTTGAACAGTTTATACAGTTTGCTCCAAAACCACCTGCTAAGAATTGGTGACTCACTCAGCCTTCTCTTGAGCTCGATTCTAGACTGACAACTATGAACTATGAGCCGTGGAGTGGTAAAGCAATGTCAATTGCAGTTTTGGTGTTTTGTCCCCCCCAGATAACTCCCTGCCTTCTGCGTATCAACTGCAGTATTGTTTGTGTTGCCAAGTGGCGGGCGTCTCCTTTCCTCGACTTTATATACAGTGCAGAGGGCTGGTTCCTTCGCTTACGGCCATACCACGCTGAGCACGCCCGATCTCGTCCGATCTCGGAAGCTAAGCAGAGTCGGGCCGGGTTAGTACTTGGATGGGTGACCGCCTGGGAATACCCGGTGCAGTAAGCTTTTCCTTATTTCGACCAGTAGGGTGTACTATTGTATCACCACTGTAGTTTGAACAGTGCTGTAGTGTGAACACAGCTCCAGTTTCATATTGCTGTTTTGAACAGTTTATACAGTTTGCTCCAAAACCACCTGCTAAGAATTGGTGACTCACTCAGCCTTCTCTTGAGCTCGATTCTAGACTGACAACTATGAACTATGAGCCGTGGAGTGGTAAAGCAATGTCAATTGCAGTTTTGGTGTTTTGTCCCCCCCAGATAACTCCCTGCCTTCTGCGTATCAACTGCAGTATTGTTTGTGTTGTCAAGTGGCGGGCGTCTCCTTTCCTCGACTTTATATACAGTGCAGAGGGCTGGTTCCTTCGCTTACGGCCATACCACGCTGAGCACGCCCGATCTCGTCCGATCTCGGAAGCTAAGCAGAGTCGGGCCGGGTTAGTACTTGGATGGGTGACCGCCTGGGAATACCCGGTGCAGTAAGCTTTTCCTTATTTCGACCAGTAGGGTGTACTATTGTATCACCACTGTAGTTTGAACAGTGCTGTAGTGTGAACACAGCTCCAGTTTCATATTGCTGTTTTGAACAGTTTATACAGTTTGCTCCAAAACCACCTGCTAAGAATTGGTGACTCACTCAGCCTTCTCTTGAGCTCGATTCTAGACTGACAACTATGAACTATGAGCCGTGGAGTGGTAAAGCAATGTCAATTGCAGTTTTGGTGTTTTGTCCCCCCCAGATAACTCCCTGCCTTCTGCGTATCAACTGCAGTATTGTTTGTGTTGCCAAGTGGCGGGCGTCTCCTTTCCTCGACTTTATATACAGTGCAGAGGGCTGGTTCCTTCGCTTACGGCCATACCACGCTGAGCACGCCCGATCTCGTCCGATCTCGGAAGCTAAGCAGAGTCGGGCCGGGTTAGTACTTGGATGGGTGACCGCCTGGGAATACCCGGTGCAGTAAGCTTTTCCTTATTTCGACCAGTAGGGTGTACTATTGTATCACCACTGTAGTTTGAACAGTGCTGTAGTGTGAACACAGCTCCAGTTTCATATTGCTGTTTTGAACAGTTTATACAGTTTGCTCCAAAACCACCTGCTAAGAATTGGTGACTCACTCAGCCTTCTCTTGAGCTCGATTCTAGACTGACAACTATGAACTATGAGCCGTGGAGTGGTAAAGCAATGTCAATTGCAGTTTTGGTGTTTTGTCCCCCCCAGATAACTCCCTGCCTTCTGCGTATCAACTGCAGTATTGTTTGTGTTGTCAAGTGGCGGGCGTCTCCTTTCCTCGACTTTATATACAGTGCAGAGGGCTGGTTCCTTCGCTTACGGCCATACCACGCTGAGCACGCCCGATCTCGTCCGATCTCGGAAGCTAAGCAGAGTCGGGCCGGGTTAGTACTTGGATGGGTGACCGCCTGGGAATACCCGGTGCAGTAAGCTTTTCCTTATTTCGACCAGTAGGGTGTACTATTGTATCACCACTGTAGTTTGAACAGTGCTGTAGTGTGAACACAGCTCCAGTTTCATATTGCTGTTTTGAACAGTTTATACAGTTTGCTCCAAAACCACCTGCTAAGAATTGGTGACTCACTCAGCCTTCTCTTGAGCTCGATTCTAGACTGACAACTATGAACTATGAGCCGTGGAGTGGTAAAGCAATGTCAATTGCAGTTTTGGTGTTTTGTCCCCCCCAGATAACTCCCTGCCTTCTGCGTATCAACTGCAGTATTGTTTGTGTTGTCAAGTGGCGGGCGTCTCCTTTCCTCGACTTTATATACAGTGCAGAGGGCTGGTTCCTTCGCTTACGGCCATACCACGCTGAGCACGCCCGATCTCGTCCGATCTCGGAAGCTAAGCAGAGTCGGGCCGGGTTAGTACTTGGATGGGTGACCGCCTGGGAATACCCGGTGCAGTAAGCTTTTCCTTATTTCGACCAGTAGGGTGTACTATTGTATCACCACTGTAGTTTGAACAGTGCTGTAGTGTGAACACAGCTCCAGTTTCATATTGCTGTTTTGAACAGTTTATACAGTTTGCTCCAAAACCACCTGCTAAGAATTGGTGACTCACTCAGCCTTCTCTTGAGCTCGATTCTAGACTGACAACTATGAACTATGAGCCGTGGAGTGGTAAAGCAATGTCAATTGCAGTTTTGGTGTTTTGTCCCCCCCAGATAACTCCCTGCCTTCTGCGTATCAACTGCAGTATTGTTTGTGTTGCCAAGTGGCGGGCGTCTCCTTTCCTCGACTTTATATACAGTGCAGAGGGCTGGTTCCTTCGCTTACGGCCATACCACGCTGAGCACGCCCGATCTCGTCCGATCTCGGAAGCTAAGCAGAGTCGGGCCGGGTTAGTACTTGGATGGGTGACCGCCTGGGAATACCCGGTGCAGTAAGCTTTTCCTTATTTCGACCAGTAGGGTGTACTATTGTATCACCACTGTAGTTTGAACAGTGCTGTAGTGTGAACACAGCTCCAGTTTCATATTGCTGTTTTGAACAGTTTATACAGTTTGCTCCAAAACCACCTGCTAAGAATTGGTGACTCACTCAGCCTTCTCTTGAGCTCGATTCTAGACTGACAACTATGAACTATGAGCCGTGGAGTGGTAAAGCAATGTCAATTGCAGTTTTGGTGTTTTGTCCCCCCCAGATAACTCCCTGCCTTCTGCGTATCAACTGCAGTATTGTTTGTGTTGTCAAGTGGCGGGCGTCTCCTTTCCTCGACTTTATATACAGTGCAGAGGGCTGGTTCCTTCGCTTACGGCCATACCACGCTGAGCACGCCCGATCTCGTCCGATCTCGGAAGCTAAGCAGAGTCGGGCCGGGTTAGTACTTGGATGGGTGACCGCCTGGGAATACCCGGTGCAGTAAGCTTTTCCTTATTTCGACCAGTAGGGTGTACTATTGTATCACCACTGTAGTTTGAACAGTGCTGTAGTGTGAACACAGCTCCAGTTTCATATTGCTGTTTTGAACAGTTTATACAGTTTGCTCCAAAACCACCTGCTAAGAATTGGTGACTCACTCAGCCTTCTCTTGAGCTCGATTCTAGACTGACAACTATGAACTATGAGCCGTGGAGTGGTAAAGCAATGTCAATTGCAGTTTTGGTGTTTTGTCCCCCCCAGATAACTCCCTGCCTTCTGCGTATCAACTGCAGTATTGTTTGTGTTGTCAAGTGGCGGGCGTCTCCTTTCCTCGACTTTATATACAGTGCAGAGGGCTGGTTCCTTCGCTTACGGCCATACCACGCTGAGCACGCCCGATCTCGTCCGATCTCGGAAGCTAAGCAGAGTCGGGCCGGGTTAGTACTTGGATGGGTGACCGCCTGGGAATACCCGGTGCAGTAAGCTTTTCCTTATTTCGACCAGTAGGGTGTACTATTGTATCACCACTGTAGTTTGAACAGTGCTGTAGTGTGAACACAGCTCCAGTTTCATATTGCTGTTTTGAACAGTTTATACAGTTTGCTCCAAAACCACCTGCTAAGAATTGGTGACTCACTCAGCCTTCTCTTGAGCTCGATTCTAGACTGACAACTATGAACTATGAGCCGTGGAGTGGTAAAGCAATGTCAATTGCAGTTTTGGTGTTTTGTCCCCCCCAGATAACTCCCTGCCTTCTGCGTATCAACTGCAGTATTGTTTGTGTTGTCAAGTGGCGGGCGTCTCCTTTCCTCGACTTTATATACAGTGCAGAGGGCTGGTTCCTTCGCTTACGGCCATACCACGCTGAGCACGCCCGATCTCGTCCGATCTCGGAAGCTAAGCAGAGTCGGGCCGGGTTAGTACTTGGATGGGTGACCGCCTGGGAATACCCGGTGCAGTAAGCTTTTCCTTATTTCGACCAGTAGGGTGTACTATTGTATCACCACTGTAGTTTGAACAGTGCTGTAGTGTGAACACAGCTCCAGTTTCATATTGCTGTTTTGAACAGTTTATACAGTTTGCTCCAAAACCACCTGCTAAGAATTGGTGACTCACTCAGCCTTCTCTTGAGCTCGATTCTAGACTGACAACTATGAACTATGAGCCGTGGAGTGGTAAAGCAATGTCAATTGCAGTTTTGGTGTTTTGTCCCCCCCAGATAACTCCCTGCCTTCTGCGTATCAACTGCAGTATTGTTTGTGTTGCCAAGTGGCGGGCGTCTCCTTTCCTCGACTTTATATACAGTGCAGAGGGCTGGTTCCTTCGCTTACGGCCATACCACGCTGAGCACGCCCGATCTCGTCCGATCTCGGAAGCTAAGCAGAGTCGGGCCGGGTTAGTACTTGGATGGGTGACCGCCTGGGAATACCCGGTGCAGTAAGCTTTTCCTTATTTCGACCAGTAGGGTGTACTATTGTATCACCACTGTAGTTTGAACAGTGCTGTAGTGTGAACACAGCTCCAGTTTCATATTGCTGTTTTGAACAGTTTATACAGTTTGCTCCAAAACCACCTGCTAAGAATTGGTGACTCACTCAGCCTTCTCTTGAGCTCGATTCTAGACTGACAACTATGAACTATGAGCCGTGGAGTGGTAAAGCAATGTCAATTGCAGTTTTGGTGTTTTGTCCCCCCCAGATAACTCCCTGCCTTCTGCGTATCAACTGCAGTATTGTTTGTGTTGCCAAGTGGCGGGCGTCTCCTTTCCTCGACTTTATATACAGTGCAGAGGGCTGGTTCCTTCGCTTACGGCCATACCACGCTGAGCACGCCCGATCTCGTCCGATCTCGGAAGCTAAGCAGAGTCGGGCCGGGTTAGTACTTGGATGGGTGACCGCCTGGGAATACCCGGTGCAGTAAGCTTTTCCTTATTTCGACCAGTAGGGTGTACTATTGTATCACCACTGTAGTTTGAACAGTGCTGTAGTGTGAACACAGCTCCAGTTTCATATTGCTGTTTTGAACAGTTTATACAGTTTGCTCCAAAACCACCTGCTAAGAATTGGTGACTCACTCAGCCTTCTCTTGAGCTCGATTCTAGACTGACAACTATGAACTATGAGCCGTGGAGTGGTAAAGCAATGTCAATTGCAGTTTTGGTGTTTTGTCCCCCCCAGATAACTCCCTGCCTTCTGCGTATCAACTGCAGTATTGTTTGTGTTGTCAAGTGGCGGGCGTCTCCTTTCCTCGACTTTATATACAGTGCAGAGGGCTGGTTCCTTCGCTTACGGCCATACCACGCTGAGCACGCCCGATCTCGTCCGATCTCGGAAGCTAAGCAGAGTCGGGCCGGGTTAGTACTTGGATGGGTGACCGCCTGGGAATACCCGGTGCAGTAAGCTTTTCCTTATTTCGACCAGTAGGGTGTACTATTGTATCACCACTGTAGTTTGAACAGTGCTGTAGTGTGAACACAGCTCCAGTTTCATATTGCTGTTTTGAACAGTTTATACAGTTTGCTCCAAAACCACCTGCTAAGAATTGGTGACTCACTCAGCCTTCTCTTGAGCTCGATTCTAGACTGACAACTATGAACTATGAGCCGTGGAGTGGTAAAGCAATGTCAATTGCAGTTTTGGTGTTTTGTCCCCCCCAGATAACTCCCTGCCTTCTGCGTATCAACTGCAGTATTGTTTGTGTTGCCAAGTGGCGGGCGTCTCCTTTCCTCGACTTTATATACAGTGCAGAGGGCTGGTTCCTTCGCTTACGGCCATACCACGCTGAGCACGCCCGATCTCGTCCGATCTCGGAAGCTAAGCAGAGTCGGGCCGGGTTAGTACTTGGATGGGTGACCGCCTGGGAATACCCGGTGCAGTAAGCTTTTCCTTATTTCGACCAGTAGGGTGTACTATTGTATCACCACTGTAGTTTGAACAGTGCTGTAGTGTGAACACAGCTCCAGTTTCATATTGCTGTTTTGAACAGTTTATACAGTTTGCTCCAAAACCACCTGCTAAGAATTGGTGACTCACTCAGCCTTCTCTTGAGCTCGATTCTAGACTGACAACTATGAACTATGAGCCGTGGAGTGGTAAAGCAATGTCAATTGCAGTTTTGGTGTTTTGTCCCCCCCAGATAACTCCCTGCCTTCTGCGTATCAACTGCAGTATTGTTTGTGTTGTCAAGTGGCGGGCGTCTCCTTTCCTCGACTTTATATACAGTGCAGAGGGCTGGTTCCTTCGCTTACGGCCATACCACGCTGAGCACGCCCGATCTCGTCCGATCTCGGAAGCTAAGCAGAGTCGGGCCGGGTTAGTACTTGGATGGGTGACCGCCTGGGAATACCCGGTGCAGTAAGCTTTTCCTTATTTCGACCAGTAGGGTGTACTATTGTATCACCACTGTAGTTTGAACAGTGCTGTAGTGTGAACACAGCTCCAGTTTCATATTGCTGTTTTGAACAGTTTATACAGTTTGCTCCAAAACCACCTGCTAAGAATTGGTGACTCACTCAGCCTTCTCTTGAGCTCGATTCTAGACTGACAACTATGAACTATGAGCCGTGGAGTGGTAAAGCAATGTCAATTGCAGTTTTGGTGTTTTGTCCCCCCCAGATAACTCCCTGCCTTCTGCGTATCAACTGCAGTATTGTTTGTGTTGTCAAGTGGCGGGCGTCTCCTTTCCTCGACTTTATATACAGTGCAGAGGGCTGGTTCCTTCGCTTACGGCCATACCACGCTGAGCACGCCCGATCTCGTCCGATCTCGGAAGCTAAGCAGAGTCGGGCCGGGTTAGTACTTGGATGGGTGACCGCCTGGGAATACCCGGTGCAGTAAGCTTTTCCTTATTTCGACCAGTAGGGTGTACTATTGTATCACCACTGTAGTTTGAACAGTGCTGTAGTGTGAACACAGCTCCAGTTTCATATTGCTGTTTTGAACAGTTTATACAGTTTGCTCCAAAACCACCTGCTAAGAATTGGTGACTCACTCAGCCTTCTCTTGAGCTCGATTCTAGACTGACAACTATGAACTATGAGCCGTGGAGTGGTAAAGCAATGTCAATTGCAGTTTTGGTGTTTTGTCCCCCCCAGATAACTCCCTGCCTTCTGCGTATCAACTGCAGTATTGTTTGTGTTGTCAAGTGGCGGGCGTCTCCTTTCCTCGACTTTATATACAGTGCAGAGGGCTGGTTCCTTCGCTTACGGCCATACCACGCTGAGCACGCCCGATCTCGTCCGATCTCGGAAGCTAAGCAGAGTCGGGCCGGGTTAGTACTTGGATGGGTGACCGCCTGGGAATACCCGGTGCAGTAAGCTTTTCCTTATTTCGACCAGTAGGGTGTACTATTGTATCACCACTGTAGTTTGAACAGTGCTGTAGTGTGAACACAGCTCCAGTTTCATATTGCTGTTTTGAACAGTTTATACAGTTTGCTCCAAAACCACCTGCTAAGAATTGGTGACTCACTCAGCCTTCTCTTGAGCTCGATTCTAGACTGACAACTATGAACTATGAGCCGTGGAGTGGTAAAGCAATGTCAATTGCAGTTTTGGTGTTTTGTCCCCCCCAGATAACTCCCTGCCTTCTGCGTATCAACTGCAGTATTGTTTGTGTTGTCAAGTGGCGGGCGTCTCCTTTCCTCGACTTTATATACAGTGCAGAGGGCTGGTTCCTTCGCTTACGGCCATACCACGCTGAGCACGCCCGATCTCGTCCGATCTCGGAAGCTAAGCAGAGTCGGGCCGGGTTAGTACTTGGATGGGTGACCGCCTGGGAATACCCGGTGCAGTAAGCTTTTCCTTATTTCGACCAGTAGGGTGTACTATTGTATCACCACTGTAGTTTGAACAGTGCTGTAGTGTGAACACAGCTCCAGTTTCATATTGCTGTTTTGAACAGTTTATACAGTTTGCTCCAAAACCACCTGCTAAGAATTGGTGACTCACTCAGCCTTCTCTTGAGCTCGATTCTAGACTGACAACTATGAACTATGAGCCGTGGAGTGGTAAAGCAATGTCAATTGCAGTTTTGGTGTTTTGTCCCCCCCAGATAACTCCCTGCCTTCTGCGTATCAACTGCAGTATTGTTTGTGTTGTCAAGTGGCGGGCGTCTCCTTTCCTCGACTTTATATACAGTGCAGAGGGCTGGTTCCTTCGCTTACGGCCATACCACGCTGAGCACGCCCGATCTCGTCCGATCTCGGAAGCTAAGCAGAGTCGGGCCGGGTTAGTACTTGGATGGGTGACCGCCTGGGAATACCCGGTGCAGTAAGCTTTTCCTTATTTCGACCAGTAGGGTGTACTATTGTATCACCACTGTAGTTTGAACAGTGCTGTAGTGTGAACACAGCTCCAGTTTCATATTGCTGTTTTGAACAGTTTATACAGTTTGCTCCAAAACCACCTGCTAAGAATTGGTGACTCACTCAGCCTTCTCTTGAGCTCGATTCTAGACTGACAACTATGAACTATGAGCCGTGGAGTGGTAAAGCAATGTCAATTGCAGTTTTGGTGTTTTGTCCCCCCCAGATAACTCCCTGCCTTCTGCGTATCAACTGCAGTATTGTTTGTGTTGTCAAGTGGCGGGCGTCTCCTTTCCTCGACTTTATATACAGTGCAGAGGGCTGGTTCCTTCGCTTACGGCCATACCACGCTGAGCACGCCCGATCTCGTCCGATCTCGGAAGCTAAGCAGAGTCGGGCCGGGTTAGTACTTGGATGGGTGACCGCCTGGGAATACCCGGTGCAGTAAGCTTTTCCTTATTTCGACCAGTAGGGTGTACTATTGTATCACCACTGTAGTTTGAACAGTGCTGTAGTGTGAACACAGCTCCAGTTTCATATTGCTGTTTTGAACAGTTTATACAGTTTGCTCCAAAACCACCTGCTAAGAATTGGTGACTCACTCAGCCTTCTCTTGAGCTCGATTCTAGACTGACAACTATGAACTATGAGCCGTGGAGTGGTAAAGCAATGTCAATTGCAGTTTTGGTGTTTTGTCCCCCCCAGATAACTCCCTGCCTTCTGCGTATCAACTGCAGTATTGTTTGTGTTGTCAAGTGGCGGGCGTCTCCTTTCCTCGACTTTATATACAGTGCAGAGGGCTGGTTCCTTCGCTTACGGCCATACCACGCTGAGCACGCCCGATCTCGTCCGATCTCGGAAGCTAAGCAGAGTCGGGCCGGGTTAGTACTTGGATGGGTGACCGCCTGGGAATACCCGGTGCAGTAAGCTTTTCCTTATTTCGACCAGTAGGGTGTACTATTGTATCACCACTGTAGTTTGAACAGTGCTGTAGTGTGAACACAGCTCCAGTTTCATATTGCTGTTTTGAACAGTTTATACAGTTTGCTCCAAAACCACCTGCTAAGAATTGGTGACTCACTCAGCCTTCTCTTGAGCTCGATTCTAGACTGACAACTATGAACTATGAGCCGTGGAGTGGTAAAGCAATGTCAATTGCAGTTTTGGTGTTTTGTCCCCCCCAGATAACTCCCTGCCTTCTGCGTATCAACTGCAGTATTGTTTGTGTTGTCAAGTGGCGGGCGTCTCCTTTCCTCGACTTTATATACAGTGCAGAGGGCTGGTTCCTTCGCTTACGGCCATACCACGCTGAGCACGCCCGATCTCGTCCGATCTCGGAAGCTAAGCAGAGTCGGGCCGGGTTAGTACTTGGATGGGTGACCGCCTGGGAATACCCGGTGCAGTAAGCTTTTCCTTATTTCGACCAGTAGGGTGTACTATTGTATCACCACTGTAGTTTGAACAGTGCTGTAGTGTGAACACAGCTCCAGTTTCATATTGCTGTTTTGAACAGTTTATACAGTTTGCTCCAAAACCACCTGCTAAGAATTGGTGACTCACTCAGCCTTCTCTTGAGCTCGATTCTAGACTGACAACTATGAACTATGAGCCGTGGAGTGGTAAAGCAATGTCAATTGCAGTTTTGGTGTTTTGTCCCCCCCAGATAACTCCCTGCCTTCTGCGTATCAACTGCAGTATTGTTTGTGTTGTCAAGTGGCGGGCGTCTCCTTTCCTCGACTTTATATACAGTGCAGAGGGCTGGTTCCTTCGCTTACGGCCATACCATGCTGAGCACGCCCGATCTCGTCCGATCTCGGAAGCTAAGCAGAGTCGGGCCGGGTTAGTACTTGGATGGGTGACCGCCTGGGAATACCCGGTGCAGTAAGCTTTTCCTTATTTCGACCAGTAGGGTGTACTATTGTATCACCACTGTAGTTTGAACAGTGCTGTAGTGTGAACACAGCTCCAGTTTCATATTGCTGTTTTGAACAGTTTATACAGTTTGCTCCAAAACCACCTGCTAAGAATTGGTGACTCACTCAGCCTTCTCTTGAGCTCGATTCTAGACTGACAACTATGAACTATGAGCCGTGGAGTGGTAAAGCAATGTCAATTGCAGTTTTGGTGTTTTGTCCCCCCCAGATAACTCCCTGCCTTCTGCGTATCAACTGCAGTATTGTTTGTGTTGTCAAGTGGCGGGCGTCTCCTTTCCTCGACTTTATATACAGTGCAGAGGGCTGGTTCCTTCGCTTACGGCCATACCACGCTGAGCACGCCCGATCTCGTCCGATCTCGGAAGCTAAGCAGAGTCGGGCCGGGTTAGTACTTGGATGGGTGACCGCCTGGGAATACCCGGTGCAGTAAGCTTTTCCTTATTTCGACCAGTAGGGTGTACTATTGTATCACCACTGTAGTTTGAA
The DNA here is from genome assembly GCF_951799395.1 of Argentina silus. NCBI lineage: Eukaryota > Metazoa > Chordata > Actinopteri > Argentiniformes > Argentinidae > Argentina > Argentina silus. The sequence continues at coordinate 32,758 of NW_028152860.1, read as the reverse complement.
CAGTGCTGTAGTGTGAACACAGCTCCAGTTTCATATTGCTGTTTTGAACAGTTTATACAGTTTGCTCCAAAACCACCTGCTAAGAATTGGTGACTCACTCAGCCTTCTCTTGAGCTCGATTCTAGACTGACAACTATGAACTATGAGCCGTGGAGTGGTAAAGCAATGTCAATTGCAGTTTTGGTGTTTTGTCCCCCCCAGATAACTCCCTGCCTTCTGCGTATCAACTGCAGTATTGTTTGTGTTGTCAAGTGGCGGGCGTCTCCTTTCCTCGACTTTATATACAGTGCAGAGGGCTGGTTCCTTCGCTTACGGCCATACCACGCTGAGCACGCCCGATCTCGTCCGATCTCGGAAGCTAAGCAGAGTCGGGCCGGGTTAGTACTTGGATGGGTGACCGCCTGGGAATACCCGGTGCAGTAAGCTTTTCCTTATTTCGACCAGTAGGGTGTACTATTGTATCACCACTGTAGTTTGAACAGTGCTGTAGTGTGAACACAGCTCCAGTTTCATATTGCTGTTTTGAACAGTTTATACAGTTTGCTCCAAAACCACCTGCTAAGAATTGGTGACTCACTCAGCCTTCTCTTGAGCTCGATTCTAGACTGACAACTATGAACTATGAGCCGTGGAGTGGTAAAGCAATGTCAATTGCAGTTTTGGTGTTTTGTCCCCCCCAGATAACTCCCTGCCTTCTGCGTATCAACTGCAGTATTGTTTGTGTTGTCAAGTGGCGGGCGTCTCCTTTCCTCGACTTTATATACAGTGCAGAGGGCTGGTTCCTTCGCTTACGGCCATACCACGCTGAGCACGCCCGATCTCGTCCGATCTCGGAAGCTAAGCAGAGTCGGGCCGGGTTAGTACTTGGATGGGTGACCGCCTGGGAATACCCGGTGCAGTAAGCTTTTCCTTATTTCGACCAGTAGGGTGTACTATTGTATCACCACTGTAGTTTGAACAGTGCTGTAGTGTGAACACAGCTCCAGTTTCATATTGCTGTTTTGAACAGTTTATACAGTTTGCTCCAAAACCACCTGCTAAGAATTGGTGACTCACTCAGCCTTCTCTTGAGCTCGATTCTAGACTGACAACTATGAACTATGAGCCGTGGAGTGGTAAAGCAATGTCAATTGCAGTTTTGGTGTTTTGTCCCCCCCAGATAACTCCCTGCCTTCTGCGTATCAACTGCAGTATTGTTTGTGTTGTCAAGTGGCGGGCGTCTCCTTTCCTCGACTTTATATACAGTGCAGAGGGCTGGTTCCTTCGCTTACGGCCATACCACGCTGAGCACGCCCGATCTCGTCCGATCTCGGAAGCTAAGCAGAGTCGGGCCGGGTTAGTACTTGGATGGGTGACCGCCTGGGAATACCCGGTGCAGTAAGCTTTTCCTTATTTCGACCAGTAGGGTGTACTATTGTATCACCACTGTAGTTTGAACAGTGCTGTAGTGTGAACACAGCTCCAGTTTCATATTGCTGTTTTGAACAGTTTATACAGTTTGCTCCAAAACCACCTGCTAAGAATTGGTGACTCACTCAGCCTTCTCTTGAGCTCGATTCTAGACTGACAACTATGAACTATGAGCCGTGGAGTGGTAAAGCAATGTCAATTGCAGTTTTGGTGTTTTGTCCCCCCCAGATAACTCCCTGCCTTCTGCGTATCAACTGCAGTATTGTTTGTGTTGTCAAGTGGCGGGCGTCTCCTTTCCTCGACTTTATATACAGTGCAGAGGGCTGGTTCCTTCGCTTACGGCCATACCACGCTGAGCACGCCCGATCTCGTCCGATCTCGGAAGCTAAGCAGAGTCGGGCCGGGTTAGTACTTGGATGGGTGACCGCCTGGGAATACCCGGTGCAGTAAGCTTTTCCTTATTTCGACCAGTAGGGTGTACTATTGTATCACCACTGTAGTTTGAACAGTGCTGTAGTGTGAACACAGCTCCAGTTTCATATTGCTGTTTTGAACAGTTTATACAGTTTGCTCCAAAACCACCTGCTAAGAATTGGTGACTCACTCAGCCTTCTCTTGAGCTCGATTCTAGACTGACAACTATGAACTATGAGCCGTGGAGTGGTAAAGCAATGTCAATTGCAGTTTTGGTGTTTTGTCCCCCCCAGATAACTCCCTGCCTTCTGCGTATCAACTGCAGTATTGTTTGTGTTGTCAAGTGGCGGGCGTCTCCTTTCCTCGACTTTATATACAGTGCAGAGGGCTGGTTCCTTCGCTTACGGCCATACCACGCTGAGCACGCCCGATCTCGTCCGATCTCGGAAGCTAAGCAGAGTCGGGCCGGGTTAGTACTTGGATGGGTGACCGCCTGGGAATACCCGGTGCAGTAAGCTTTTCCTTATTTCGACCAGTAGGGTGTACTATTGTATCACCACTGTAGTTTGAACAGTGCTGTAGTGTGAACACAGCTCCAGTTTCATATTGCTGTTTTGAACAGTTTATACAGTTTGCTCCAAAACCACCTGCTAAGAATTGGTGACTCACTCAGCCTTCTCTTGAGCTCGATTCTAGACTGACAACTATGAACTATGAGCCGTGGAGTGGTAAAGCAATGTCAATTGCAGTTTTGGTGTTTTGTCCCCCCCAGATAACTCCCTGCCTTCTGCGTATCAACTGCAGTATTGTTTGTGTTGTCAAGTGGCGGGCGTCTCCTTTCCTCGACTTTATATACAGTGCAGAGGGCTGGTTCCTTCGCTTACGGCCATACCACGCTGAGCACGCCCGATCTCGTCCGATCTCGGAAGCTAAGCAGAGTCGGGCCGGGTTAGTACTTGGATGGGTGACCGCCTGGGAATACCCGGTGCAGTAAGCTTTTCCTTATTTCGACCAGTAGGGTGTACTATTGTATCACCACTGTAGTTTGAACAGTGCTGTAGTGTGAACACAGCTCCAGTTTCATATTGCTGTTTTGAACAGTTTATACAGTTTGCTCCAAAACCACCTGCTAAGAATTGGTGACTCACTCAGCCTTCTCTTGAGCTTGATTCTAGACTGACAACTATGAACTATGAGCCGTGGAGTGGTAAAGCAATGTCAATTGCAGTTTTGGTGTTTTGTCCCCCCCAGATAACTCCCTGCCTTCTGCGTATCAACTGCAGTATTGTTTGTGTTGTCAAGTGGCGGGCGTCTCCTTTCCTCGACTTTATATACAGTGCAGAGGGCTGGTTCCTTCGCTTACGGCCATACCACGCTGAGCACGCCCGATCTCGTCCGATCTCGGAAGCTAAGCAGAGTCGGGCCGGGTTAGTACTTGGATGGGTGACCGCCTGGGAATACCCGGTGCAGTAAGCTTTTCCTTATTTCGACCAGTAGGGTGTACTATTGTATCACCACTGTAGTTTGAACAGTGCTGTAGTGTGAACACAGCTCCAGTTTCATATTGCTGTTTTGAACAGTTTATACAGTTTGCTCCAAAACCACCTGCTAAGAATTGGTGACTCACTCAGCCTTCTCTTGAGCTCGATTCTAGACTGACAACTATGAACTATGAGCCGTGGAGTGGTAAAGCAATGTCAATTGCAGTTTTGGTGTTTTGTCCCCCCCAGATAACTCCCTGCCTTCTGCGTATCAACTGCAGTATTGTTTGTGTTGTCAAGTGGCGGGCGTCTCCTTTCCTCGACTTTATATACAGTGCAGAGGGCTGGTTCCTTCGCTTACGGCCATACCACGCTGAGCACGCCCGATCTCGTCCGATCTCGGAAGCTAAGCAGAGTCGGGCCGGGTTAGTACTTGGATGGGTGACCGCCTGGGAATACCCGGTGCAGTAAGCTTTTCCTTATTTCGACCAGTAGGGTGTACTATTGTATCACCACTGTAGTTTGAACAGTGCTGTAGTGTGAACACAGCTCCAGTTTCATATTGCTGTTTTGAACAGTTTATACAGTTTGCTCCAAAACCACCTGCTAAGAATTGGTGACTCACTCAGCCTTCTCTTGAGCTCGATTCTAGACTGACAACTATGAACTATGAGCCGTGGAGTGGTAAAGCAATGTCAATTGCAGTTTTGGTGTTTTGTCCCCCCCAGATAACTCCCTGCCTTCTGCGTATCAACTGCAGTATTGTTTGTGTTGTCAAGTGGCGGGCGTCTCCTTTCCTCGACTTTATATACAGTGCAGAGGGCTGGTTCCTTCGCTTACGGCCATACCACGCTGAGCACGCCCGATCTCGTCCGATCTCGGAAGCTAAGCAGAGTCGGGCCGGGTTAGTACTTGGATGGGTGACCGCCTGGGAATACCCGGTGCAGTAAGCTTTTCCTTATTTCGACCAGTAGGGTGTACTATTGTATCACCACTGTAGTTTGAACAGTGCTGTAGTGTGAACACAGCTCCAGTTTCATATTGCTGTTTTGAACAGTTTATACAGTTTGCTCCAAAACCACCTGCTAAGAATTGGTGACTCACTCAGCCTTCTCTTGAGCTCGATTCTAGACTGACAACTATGAACTATGAGCCGTGGAGTGGTAAAGCAATGTCAATTGCAGTTTTGGTGTTTTGTCCCCCCCAGATAACTCCCTGCCTTCTGCGTATCAACTGCAGTATTGTTTGTGTTGTCAAGTGGCGGGCGTCTCCTTTCCTCGACTTTATATACAGTGCAGAGGGCTGGTTCCTTCGCTTACGGCCATACCACGCTGAGCACGCCCGATCTCGTCCGATCTCGGAAGCTAAGCAGAGTCGGGCCGGGTTAGTACTTGGATGGGTGACCGCCTGGGAATACCCGGTGCAGTAAGCTTTTCCTTATTTCGACCAGTAGGGTGTACTATTGTATCACCACTGTAGTTTGAACAGTGCTGTAGTGTGAACACAGCTCCAGTTTCATATTGCTGTTTTGAACAGTTTATACAGTTTGCTCCAAAACCACCTGCTAAGAATTGGTGACTCACTCAGCCTTCTCTTGAGCTCGATTCTAGACTGACAACTATGAACTATGAGCCGTGGAGTGGTAAAGCAATGTCAATTGCAGTTTTGGTGTTTTGTCCCCCCCAGATAACTCCCTGCCTTCTGCGTATCAACTGCAGTATTGTTTGTGTTGTCAAGTGGCGGGCGTCTCCTTTCCTCGACTTTATATACAGTGCAGAGGGCTGGTTCCTTCGCTTACGGCCATACCACGCTGAGCACGCCCGATCTCGTCCGATCTCGGAAGCTAAGCAGAGTCGGGCCGGGTTAGTACTTGGATGGGTGACCGCCTGGGAATACCCGGTGCATTAAGCTTTTCCTTATTTCGACCAGTAGGGTGTACTATTGTATCACCACTGTAGTTTGAACAGTGCTGTAGTGTGAACACAGCTCCAGTTTCATATTGCTGTTTTGAACAGTTTATACAGTTTGCTCCAAAACCACCTGCTAAGAATTGGTGACTCACTCAGCCTTCTCTTGAGCTCGATTCTAGACTGACAACTATGAACTATGAGCCGTGGAGTGGTAAAGCAATGTCAATTGCAGTTTTGGTGTTTTGTCCCCCCCAGATAACTCCCTGCCTTCTGCGTATCAACTGCAGTATTGTTTGTGTTGTCAAGTGGCGGGCGTCTCCTTTCCTCGACTTTATATACAGTGCAGAGGGCTGGTTCCTTCGCTTACGGCCATACCACGCTGAGCACGCCCGATCTCGTCCGATCTCGGAAGCTAAGCAGAGTCGGGCCGGGTTAGTACTTGGATGGGTGACCGCCTGGGAATACCCGGTGCAGTAAGCTTTTCCTTATTTCGACCAGTAGGGTGTACTATTGTATCACCACTGTAGTTTGAACAGTGCTGTAGTGTGAACACAGCTCCAGTTTCATATTGCTGTTTTGAACAGTTTATACAGTTTGCTCCAAAACCACCTGCTAAGAATTGGTGACTCACTCAGCCTTCTCTTGAGCTCGATTCTAGACTGACAACTATGAACTATGAGCCGTGGAGTGGTAAAGCAATGTCAATTGCAGTTTTGGTGTTTTGTCCCCCCCAGATAACTCCCTGCCTTCTGCGTATCAACTGCAGTATTGTTTGTGTTGTCAAGTGGCGGGCGTCTCCTTTCCTCGACTTTATATACAGTGCAGAGGGCTGGTTCCTTCGCTTACGGCCATACCACGCTGAGCACGCCCGATCTCGTCCGATCTCGGAAGCTAAGCAGAGTCGGGCCGGGTTAGTACTTGGATGGGTGACCGCCTGGGAATACCCGGTGCAGTAAGCTTTTCCTTATTTCGACCAGTAGGGTGTACTATTGTATCACCACTGTAGTTTGAACAGTGCTGTAGTGTGAACACAGCTCCAGTTTCATATTGCTGTTTTGAACAGTTTATACAGTTTGCTCCAAAACCACCTGCTAAGAATTGGTGACTCACTCAGCCTTCTCTTGAGCTCGATTCTAGACTGACAACTATGAACTATGAGCCGTGGAGTGGTAAAGCAATGTCAATTGCAGTTTTGGTGTTTTGTCCCCCCCAGATAACTCCCTGCCTTCTGCGTATCAACTGCAGTATTGTTTGTGTTGTCAAGTGGCGGGCGTCTCCTTTCCTCGACTTTATATACAGTGCAGAGGGCTGGTTCCTTCGCTTACGGCCATACCACGCTGAGCACGCCCGATCTCGTCCGATCTCGGAAGCTAAGCAGAGTCGGGCCGGGTTAGTACTTGGATGGGTGACCGCCTGGGAATACCCGGTGCAGTAAGCTTTTCCTTATTTCGACCAGTAGGGTGTACTATTGTATCACCACTGTAGTTTGAACAGTGCTGTAGTGTGAACACAGCTCCAGTTTCATATTGCTGTTTTGAACAGTTTATACAGTTTGCTCCAAAACCACCTGCTAAGAATTGGTGACTCACTCAGCCTTCTCTTGAGCTCGATTCTAGACTGACAACTATGAACTATGAGCCGTGGAGTGGTAAAGCAATGTCAATTGCAGTTTTGGTGTTTTGTCCCCCCCAGATAACTCCCTGCCTTCTGCGTATCAACTGCAGTATTGTTTGTGTTGTCAAGTGGCGGGCGTCTCCTTTCCTCGACTTTATATACAGTGCAGAGGGCTGGTTCCTTCGCTTACGGCCATACCACGCTGAGCACGCCCGATCTCGTCCGATCTCGGAAGCTAAGCAGAGTCGGGCCGGGTTAGTACTTGGATGGGTGACCGCCTGGGAATACCCGGTGCAGTAAGCTTTTCCTTATTTCGACCAGTAGGGTGTACTATTGTATCACCACTGTAGTTTGAACAGTGCTGTAGTGTGAACACAGCTCCAGTTTCATATTGCTGTTTTGAACAGTTTATACAGTTTGCTCCAAAACCACCTGCTAAGAATTGGTGACTCACTCAGCCTTCTCTTGAGCTCGATTCTAGACTGACAACTATGAACTATGAGCCGTGGAGTGGTAAAGCAATGTCAATTGCAGTTTTGGTGTTTTGTCCCCCCCAGATAACTCCCTGCCTTCTGCGTATCAACTGCAGTATTGTTTGTGTTGTCAAGTGGCGGGCGTCTCCTTTCCTCGACTTTATATACAGTGCAGAGGGCTGGTTCCTTCGCTTACGGCCATACCACGCTGAGCACGCCCGATCTCGTCCGATCTCGGAAGCTAAGCAGAGTCGGGCCGGGTTAGTACTTGGATGGGTGACCGCCTGGGAATGGCCCATGACCCCCCCAAGTCCCTATTGCTCAACCTGGGATCGGATCAAAAATGATCAGAAAGAAGGATGCCCCCTGGTGTTCACTGGCCTGAAGTTCTATTTACAGAAATGTCATGTATAAGAATTGATTGAAATCCACTTGGCTGCTGAATGTTGTTTGCATTATTTGTATAGTTTGAGTTGATGTAGATTGATGAGATTTATATATTTAGGTGGAAAAGTGTACAATTATTACATTTTTGGCCTGAACTATAAAGGGTGTAAGAATGTATTTAATGCACTCTCACTTTGTCTGGAAGACATCTGAGCCATTCACACGACTCATTGTAATGACCACCCAGGGGGTGCAGTCAGCACAATCTAATTAGCAATGCATATTGACACTTCTGAGTCTGGGAGAAGACACAAAGACAACTTCTCTGTTTTATCCGGTTTTAACCTATGTAACTTGATTTCTTTCATTTGGTTTACTTGGTTACATTTATGGTTATTGGTAACTGTTAAATAAACCACCATTCATATCTCTTTCCTCCGTAGCCCTTCTTAGCCTTACTCATGTGTTATTAGTTGATAAACTACATTCGAGGTCAACCTACTAATCTTATTGGAGTCAGATTAAATTGTAGTCTATAATACTTGATCACCATTGATGCATTGCTTTGACCAAAAAATAGCATAGTGTATTTCCCCTTTATAAGGGGAAACTGATCATACAAACCATACCATTTCTGAATGCTTGCACCTCGTGTTATGATGTGTGACATGAGATATGCCCCACCATCCTACTCACCATACAGCCCATAATTAATAAACTGGGTGTTGGTAAAAGTATTTTATTAGAGCTTATACTCTAGGTGTTTGACCTACAATCATTTTTGACATGTCCCACCCTCCTCTTTTTTTCTGAAACCCAAGCATACAGAGACTCCAAAATACTTGAAATACTTTTATAATACTTTTATTTATACTATTACTTAAAAGTGTTATTCACAAATTACCAAATAGTATTACAGTTTTATTCTTTAACTAGAATGTGTTTCGTCCCAACGAACTGCGAGAGTGTGGTTGCTAAAATGCCGCAGATGGTCACCAACAGTTACTGAATAAGACATGAGAACAGTGCATTTTGTGAAACGAAAATGCATTCAAAATTTACAAAGAACCCAATGTAAAGGTTTCAACATGCACATTTTTCCATTTACTACATATGCACTCAGATTCCATGTATGGGGCACAGATATATTATTTTTATGACACACAAACACAAGTAGGCAGACCTGTTTAGTTGAAAGCCCACTCACCACGTCAAGGTACAGGCCATGAGTGAGATGACGAGAGACAAACATTTACAAACATTTAGTTAAACATGGAGCTGACAAAGACATACAAACATCACAAGGACATGCACACAAAAAAACGGCACGAGGACACGCATGACAAAAACACCGATTAATTGAACATAAACTAACAATAAAGGGTATGTAAATGAATTGTGTTAGATTGAAACAGAGGTTAGATTGGACCGGATATTGGACATAGACCAGAACATGTTTGTATAAAAAAATACTACAAAGTGCATTTTTAACTACAATATAAATAATAAAAAAAGACAAGAACATTCTTTAATTAAACTACAAAGTGCATTTTTAACTACAATATAAATAAATAGGCTGACTGTATTGCTCTACTTGCTAAAACACTTTGAAACACTGACTCAAACAAGGCACCGACCAAACAAGGTGTAGCCCCACCTGGACTCATACTGTTTGACGAATAGGGCGGCGGTCTTGTCGTGCTCGTGAAGAGAGCTGGCGGCGGTGGTGATCTTCTGCCTGAGGTCGGCTGGCACTAGGTGGAGGTCGCTGTTGTCTGCCAGTTCTAGAAGCAGCAAGGCCAGTGTCTCCACTTCCTCTATTCCTGGCAGATGCAGATGTCTCTGGCTCATGAGCACATCTTGCAGAGCAGGACTATCCTCCTCCTCCACCTGTTCTGCCTGGGTTAGGATGGCATGCTTCCTACAGACGCTGTCGATAGGATCCTCCTCTGACTCTGCAGACATGCCAAGACCCTTGTCTGCCATCTCCTCATCTTCACCTTGTTCCTGTTCAACCGACTCCGACTCCGACTCCTCACGAGACTGCTCTTCCTCAACTGCAAATATGTAATTGTACTAATCACAAATGTGTCTGCGTAGTTACAACAACCACTTGTGGATTCATTCAATAATATGCACGGTTTCTTTGCTTTTAAAACTTAACTTTATACCATGTTTGTCGTCATTGCTAGAATATGCATGAAAAACTATGGATAACTAAGGATAACCTTGCGTAAGTGTGTGATTAAGTACTGTACCTTTCTGGACATAGTAGTCCCTAGCAGTGAAGCTGGTGGACTGGCACATGGCATACTCCACGCCAAGGAGCTCCTCCTCGTCTGGGTGCTCGTACGCATCAGGGACGGGCATTGGAGCAGCAAAGTTGGGCTCCAGGATGTGATCCTTGCCGAAGATAACCTCGGCCTGCTGATTGATGCGCTGGATCTGTCGCACGTCCATGCACGACGTCTGCCGACCCTGACCACCAGCAACCCGGAGTGATGCCATGCGGTTGTTCCACTGCACAGCAAAGGCCATCAGGTATACCTGAAACACATGACCATTTTGACTGTTATTGTATATGCTTAGAAGCGATGACTAAAGCTGTGAAATAAAATGCATCATTGAAACTACGCTATATCGAAGTGTTTTTTTGTTTTTTTTAATTACTCACTTGGAATGGCATAATACCACATCTCTGTGAAGGAATGGCATTGTACAGGTGTGCGTGCAACCCCTCCAAAGAGTTACTGCCTCGCCGGCACCTGTGCTTGTTCAGCCGAACGCCATTCAGCACCACCACCTTCACAGAAACATACAGCTGTATGCCAGGGGGATCCTGTAAAGCACAACGAATTGCAAGTTCCTTATTTATTCTGGTGTCCTTTGAAATTTTGCCATACAAGTTTGAATGGTTTTATAATGACACACGATGACTGCAAAGACATTAACCCACCTGCATGCAACTGAGATGCTTGCTTGCAGTTGCCCAGTGAGCATCAACTGCCTCTGTCGACTTGAACAGGTGGATTCCGTCAATGTCAAGGCCTGCTGGTCCCCTGAACTTGGCAATGATGGACTCAATCACCAAAGCGGTCTCCTGTAACATATATATTCTCAGCTTTGAGTGTTGTCACAACTAGAATGAGTGTAACACAACTGATGGACGGAGTAGGTTTTACCAATAACAAAACTGGCTTTATTTTCCCATATGGTGCAATTATCAAACAAACAAATGGGCAAAACGTCTGCACCAAATCCAAATGACAAAGACAAAAGATAGCAAAGGCAAAACAAAGGAAACAGCATGACACAGGTAGAGTCTGCACACCTGGAACACTCACAGAAACAACGAGGACAAACAGAGGGTTAAATATGGTGAAGGGAAAGGCACAGGCCAGCGGGCCGTCACAGTGTTAAATCAGTCGTTACTCCTAATGATCTTACATTTATTTTCAAAACTAGATCTGAGTGACACCTTAGTCCAGTACAGTTGAATCCATATTGACAAATAAGCAAGTATGTTTGCTTCTTATTCATGAAATTCATACATGGATCAATATCACACATACCACAACCCCACGGGTAATGCGCCTGACATACAACCTGACCTGGTGAGGCTTGAGGAACGCCATCATCTCCTCGTCCGAATACCTGGCGTACAGCTCTTGGTTGCCACTCCTGACCTCCTGGACTAGGAGCATCATGTCCGCCTTGTTGTAGGCGAGCACCGCACCTGCCAAGGCACTCATGAACACCCCATACTTGGCGTGGCTCTGTTTGATGACAACAGCATCCCAGCGGTGCAGCCAGTATCGGATGTCCAGTCTGACCACAGTACCCCTCTGCACCCAGTCACCAAACAGATTCTCCAGGAAGGATGAACCGCTGTCACTGAAATTATATCAACATTTTGTGTACATGTGTTACATGTTTTTATAACTGTGTTATCCATGTGTGTCTTGCAAAAAAATTATATGAAGTTAACTGATATGTACATCACTTGGATTATCAATTTCATCATAGGTTTCAATGGAATTGTTATTAAACTTACCGACAGCAGTTGTCTGCAAGACTTTTGGCGCAGGAGCATTGGCACGTCGAAACCGGGCAATGAGACCTCTCGCCATGCGCGCGTAGCACCCCTCGGACTCAGCTGCCACCACCACTGTCGTCAAGAACTGGCCCCGCTCGTTCAGCACACTGGTGGCGGGGAGGGGGGCGGATGACACGGCTTGGGGGGGCGGATGAACCATGACAGAAAACTTTGTTGATAGCCCCCAACTCAAAATAATTGCAACGTATTATGGATTATTCCTTTAAGAAAGCGTTGTTCTAAGTGTGTGGGTACACTTTTTATGGGATGTTTGTTCGTTCTCAACTCCGTGTCACCAGACCCGTTAGCTGTTAGCGCTAGCCAGCTAGCCTACTGACAGGTTGTCAATACGTTGTCATTACACATTAACAAGCCAAATCCCGCAAACGATGGTATGGTCAGTTGCTGATTTCCAGACAATATTTTATCTTTTGACAAAATCGGCACAGCTTTATACATGCCTAACAAATGTCTAACTAGCAAAGGATGAAGAGGATGAAACTTACCTGAGTAACAGGGACGTCGTAAATGAGATTCACCGATAGTGGCCGCCGGAGCCGTATAAATTAGATGACGTTTGAAATTCCTCGCATAATGATTGGTGGGTTAGAGATCATTTTTACTAAACGGCGCATAACCACTGCATCAACTTTACTAAACGGCGCATAACCATTGGTCGGTTGAGGATCGGATAGGGACTTGGAGGAGCATTTGCCTGGGAATACCCGGTGCAGTAAGCTTTTCCTTATTTCGACCAGTAGGGTGTACTATTGTATCACCACTGTAGTTTGAACAGTGCTGTAGTGTGAACACAGCTCCAGTTTCATATTGCTGTTTTGAACAGTTTATACAGTTTGCTCCAAAACCACCTGCTAAGAATTGGTGACTCACTCAGCCTTCTCTTGAGCTCGATTCTAGACTGACAACTATGAACTATGAGCCGTGGAGTGGTAAAGCAATGTCAATTGCAGTTTTGGTGTTTTGTCCCCCCCAGATAACTCCCTGCCTTCTGCGTATCAACTGCAGTATTGTTTGTGTTGTCAAGTGGCGGGCGTCTCCTTTCCTCGACTTTATATACAGTGCAGAGGGCTGGTTCCTTCGCTTACGGCCATACCACGCTGAGCACGCCCGATCTCGTCCGATCTCGGAAGCTAAGCAGAGTCGGGCCGGGTTAGTACTTGGATGGGTGACCGCCTGGGAATACCCGGTGCAGTAAGCTTTTCCTTATTTCGACCAGTAGGGTGTACTATTGTATCACCACTGTAGTTTGAACAGTGCTGTAGTGTGAACACAGCTCCAGTTTCATATTGCTGTTTTGAACAGTTTATACAGTTTGCTCCAAAACCACCTGCTAAGAATTGGTGACTCACTCAGCCTTCTCTTGAGCTCGATTCTAGACTGACAACTATGAACTATGAGCCGTGGAGTGGTAAAGCAATGTCAATTGCAGTTTTGGTGTTTTGTCCCCCCCAGATAACTCCCTGCCTTCTGCGTATCAACTGCAGTATTGTTTGTGTTGTCAAGTGGCGGGCGTCTCCTTTCCTCGACTTTATATACAGTGCAGAGGGCTGGTTCCTTCGCTTACGGCCATACCACGCTGAGCACGCCCGATCTCGTCCGATCTCGGAAGCTAAGCAGAGTCGGGCCGGGTTAGTACTTGGATGGGTGACCGCCTGGGAATACCCGGTGCAGTAAGCTTTTCCTTATTTCGACCAGTAGGGTGTACTATTGTATCACCACTGTAGTTTGAACAGTGCTGTAGTGTGAACACAGCTCCAGTTTCATATTGCTGTTTTGAACAGTTTATACAGTTTGCTCCAAAACCACCTGCTAAGAATTGGTGACTCACTCAGCCTTCTCTTGAGCTCGATTCTAGACTGACAACTATGAACTATGAGCCGTGGAGTGGTAAAGCAATGTCAATTGCAGTTTTGGTGTTTTGTCCCCCCCAGATAACTCCCTGCCTTCTGCGTATCAACTGCAGTATTGTTTGTGTTGTCAAGTGGCGGGCGTCTCCTTTCCTCGACTTTATATACAGTGCAGAGGGCTGGTTCCTTCGCTTACGGCCATACCACGCTGAGCACGCCCGATCTCGTCCGATCTCGGAAGCTAAGCAGAGTCGGGCCGGGTTAGTACTTGGATGGGTGACCGCCTGGGAATACCCGGTGCAGTAAGCTTTTCCTTATTTCGACCAGTAGGGTGTACTATTGTATCACCACTGTAGTTTGAACAGTGCTGTAGTGTGAACACAGCTCCAGTTTCATATTGCTGTTTTGAACAGTTTATACAGTTTGCTCCAAAACCACCTGCTAAGAATTGGTGACTCACTCAGCCTTCTCTTGAGCTCGATTCTAGACTGACAACTATGAACTATGAGCCGTGGAGTGGTAAAGCAATGTCAATTGCAGTTTTGGTGTTTTGTCCCCCCCAGATAACTCCCTGCCTTCTGCGTATCAACTGCAGTATTGTTTGTGTTGTCAAGTGGCGGGCGTCTCCTTTCCTCGACTTTATATACAGTGCAGAGGGCTGGTTCCTTCGCTTACGGCCATACCACGCTGAGCACGCCCGATCTCGTCCGATCTCGGAAGCTAAGCAGAGTCGGGCCGGGTTAGTACTTGGATGGGTGACCGCCTGGGAATACCCGGTGCAGTAAGCTTTTCCTTATTTCGACCAGTAGGGTGTACTATTGTATCACCACTGTAGTTTGAACAGTGCTGTAGTGTGAACACAGCTCCAGTTTCATATTGCTGTTTTGAACAGTTTATACAGTTTGCTCCAAAACCACCTGCTAAGAATTGGTGACTCACTCAGCCTTCTCTTGAGCTCGATTCTAGACTGACAACTATGAACTATGAGCCGTGGAGTGGTAAAGCAATGTCAATTGCAGTTTTGGTGTTTTGTCCCCCCCAGATAACTCCCTGCCTTCTGCGTATCAACTGCAGTATTGTTTGTGTTGTCAAGTGGCGGGCGTCTCCTTTCCTCGACTTTATATACAGTGCAGAGGGCTGGTTCCTTCGCTTACGGCCATACCACGCTGAGCACGCCCGATCTCGTCCGATCTCGGAAGCTAAGCAGAGTCGGGCCGGGTTAGTACTTGGATGGGTGACCGCCTGGGAATACCCGGTGCAGTAAGCTTTTCCTTATTTCGACCAGTAGGGTGTACTATTGTATCACCACTGTAGTTTGAACAGTGCTGTAGTGTGAACACAGCTCCAGTTTCATATTGCTGTTTTGAACAGTTTATACAGTTTGCTCCAAAACCACCTGCTAAGAATTGGTGACTCACTCAGCCTTCTCTTGAGCTCGATTCTAGACTGACAACTATGAACTATGAGCCGTGGAGTGGTAAAGCAATGTCAATTGCAGTTTTGGTGTTTTGTCCCCCCCAGATAACTCCCTGCCTTCTGCGTATCAACTGCAGTATTGTTTGTGTTGTCAAGTGGCGGGCGTCTCCTTTCCTCGACTTTATATACAGTGCAGAGGGCTGGTTCCTTCGCTTACGGCCATACCACGCTGAGCACGCCCGATCTCGTCCGATCTCGGAAGCTAAGCAGAGTCGGGCCGGGTTAGTACTTGGATGGGTGACCGCCTGGGAATACCCGGTGCAGTAAGCTTTTCCTTATTTCGACCAGTAGGGTGTACTATTGTATCACCACTGTAGTTTGAACAGTGCTGTAGTGTGAACACAGCTCCAGTTTCATATTGCTGTTTTGAACAGTTTATACAGTTTGCTCCAAAACCACCTGCTAAGAATTGGTGACTCACTCAGCCTTCTCTTGAGCTCGATTCTAGACTGACAACTATGAACTATGAGCCGTGGAGTGGTAAAGCAATGTCAATTGCAGTTTTGGTGTTTTGTCCCCCCCAGATAACTCCCTGCCTTCTGCGTATCAACTGCAGTATTGTTTGTGTTGTCAAGTGGCGGGCGTCTCCTTTCCTCGACTTTATATACAGTGCAGAGGGCTGGTTCCTTCGCTTACGGCCATACCACGCTGAGCACGCCCGATCTCGTCCGATCTCGGAAGCTAAGCAGAGTCGGGCCGGGTTAGTACTTGGATGGGTGACCGCCTGGGAATACCCGGTGCAGTAAGCTTTTCCTTATTTCGACCAGTAGGGTGTACTATTGTATCACCACTGTAGTTTGAACAGTGCTGTAGTGTGAACACAGCTCCAGTTTCATATTGCTGTTTTGAACAGTTTATACAGTTTGCTCCAAAACCACCTGCTAAGAATTGGTGACTCACTCAGCCTTCTCTTGAGCTCGATTCTAGACTGACAACTATGAACTATGAGCCGTGGAGTGGTAAAGCAATGTCAATTGCAGTTTTGGTGTTTTGTCCCCCCCAGATAACTCCCTGCCTTCTGCGTATCAACTGCAGTATTGTTTGTGTTGTCAAGTGGCGGGCGTCTCCTTTCCTCGACTTTATATACAGTGCAGAGGGCTGGTTCCTTCGCTTACGGCCATACCACGCTGAGCACGCCCGATCTCGTCCGATCTCGGAAGCTAAGCAGAGTCGGGCCGGGTTAGTACTTGGATGGGTGACCGCCTGGGAATACCCGGTGCAGTAAGCTTTTCCTTATTTCGACCAGTAGGGTGTACTATTGTATCACCACTGTAGTTTGAACAGTGCTGTAGTGTGAACACAGCTCCAGTTTCATATTGCTGTTTTGAACAGTTTATACAGTTTGCTCCAAAACCACCTGCTAAGAATTGGTGACTCACTCAGCCTTCTCTTGAGCTCGATTCTAGACTGACAACTATGAACTATGAGCCGTGGAGTGGTAAAGCAATGTCAATTGCAGTTTTGGTGTTTTGTCCCCCCCAGATAACTCCCTGCCTTCTGCGTATCAACTGCAGTATTGTTTGTGTTGTCAAGTGGCGGGCGTCTCCTTTCCTCGACTTTATATACAGTGCAGAGGGCTGGTTCCTTCGCTTACGGCCATACCACGCTGAGCACGCCCGATCTCGTCCGATCTCGGAAGCTAAGCAGAGTCGGGCCGGGTTAGTACTTGGATGGGTGACCGCCTGGGAATACCCGGTGCAGTAAGCTTTTCCTTATTTCGACCAGTAGGGTGTACTATTGTATCACCACTGTAGTTTGAACAGTGCTGTAGTGTGAACACAGCTCCAGTTTCATATTGCTGTTTTGAACAGTTTATACAGTTTGCTCCAAAACCACCTGCTAAGAATTGGTGACTCACTCAGCCTTCTCTTGAGCTCGATTCTAGACTGACAACTATGAACTATGAGCCGTGGAGTGGTAAAGCAATGTCAATTGCAGTTTTGGTGTTTTGTCCCCCCCAGATAACTCCCTGCCTTCTGCGTATCAACTGCAGTATTGTTTGTGTTGTCAAGTGGCGGGCGTCTCCTTTCCTCGACTTTATATACAGTGCAGAGGGCTGGTTCCTTCGCTTACGGCCATACCACGCTGAGCACGCCCGATCTCGTCCGATCTCGGAAGCTAAGCAGAGTCGGGCCGGGTTAGTACTTGGATGGGTGACCGCCTGGGAATACCCGGTGCAGTAAGCTTTTCCTTATTTCGACCAGTAGGGTGTACTATTGTATCACCACTGTAGTTTGAACAGTGCTGTAGTGTGAACACAGCTCCAGTTTCATATTGCTGTTTTGAACAGTTTATACAGTTTGCTCCAAAACCACCTGCTAAGAATTGGTGACTCACTCAGCCTTCTCTTGAGCTCGATTCTAGACTGACAACTATGAACTATGAGCCGTGGAGTGGTAAAGCAATGTCAATTGCAGTTTTGGTGTTTTGTCCCCCCCAGATAACTCCCTGCCTTCTGCGTATCAACTGCAGTATTGTTTGTGTTGTCAAGTGGCGGGCGTCTCCTTTCCTCGACTTTATATACAGTGCAGAGGGCTGGTTCCTTCGCTTACGGCCATACCACGCTGAGCACGCCCGATCTCGTCCGATCTCGGAAGCTAAGCAGAGTCGGGCCGGGTTAGTACTTGGATGGGTGACCGCCTGGGAATACCCGGTGCAGTAAGCTTTTCCTTATTTCGACCAGTAGGGTGTACTATTGTATCACCACTGTAGTTTGAACAGTGCTGTAGTGTGAACACAGCTCCAGTTTCATATTGCTGTTTTGAACAGTTTATACAGTTTGCTCCAAAACCACCTGCTAAGAATTGGTGACTCACTCAGCCTTCTCTTGAGCTCGATTCTAGACTGACAACTATGAACTATGAGCCGTGGAGTGGTAAAGCAATGTCAATTGCAGTTTTGGTGTTTTGTCCCCCCCAGATAACTCCCTGCCTTCTGCGTATCAACTGCAGTATTGTTTGTGTTGTCAAGTGGCGGGCGTCTCCTTTCCTCGACTTTATATACAGTGCAGAGGGCTGGTTCCTTCGCTTACGGCCATACCACGCTGAGCACGCCCGATCTCGTCCGATCTCGGAAGCTAAGCAGAGTCGGGCCGGGTTAGTACTTGGATGGGTGACCGCCTGGGAATACCCGGTGCAGTAAGCTTTTCCTTATTTCGACCAGTAGGGTGTACTATTGTATCACCACTGTAGTTTGAACAGTGCTGTAGTGTGAACACAGCTCCAGTTTCATATTGCTGTTTTGAACAGTTTATACAGTTTGCTCCAAAACCACCTGCTAAGAATTGGTGACTCACTCAGCCTTCTCTTGAGCTCGATTCTAGACTGACAACTATGAACTATGAGCCGTGGAGTGGTAAAGCAATGTCAATTGCAGTTTTGGTGTTTTGTCCCCCCCAGATAACTCCCTGCCTTCTGCGTATCAACTGCAGTATTGTTTGTGTTGTCAAGTGGCGGGCGTCTCCTTTCCTCGACTTTATATACAGTGCAGAGGGCTGGTTCCTTCGCTTACGGCCATACCACGCTGAGCACGCCCGATCTCGTCCGATCTCGGAAGCTAAGCAGAGTCGGGCCGGGTTAGTACTTGGATGGGTGACCGCCTGGGAATACCCGGTGCAGTAAGCTTTTCCTTATTTCGACCAGTAGGGTGTACTATTGTATCACCACTGTAGTTTGAACAGTGCTGTAGTGTGAACACAGCTCCAGTTTCATATTGCTGTTTTGAACAGTTTATACAGTTTGCTCCAAAACCACCTGCTAAGAATTGGTGACTCACTCAGCCTTCTCTTGAGCTCGATTCTAGACTGACAACTATGAACTATGAGCCGTGGAGTGGTAAAGCAATGTCAATTGCAGTTTTGGTGTTTTGTCCCCCCCAGATAACTCCCTGCCTTCTGCGTATCAACTGCAGTATTGTTTGTGTTGTCAAGTGGCGGGCGTCTCCTTTCCTCGACTTTATATACAGTGCAGAGGGCTGGTTCCTTCGCTTACGGCCATACCACGCTGAGCACGCCCGATCTCGTCCGATCTCGGAAGCTAAGCAGAGTCGGGCCGGGTTAGTACTTGGATGGGTGACCGCCTGGGAATACCCGGTGCAGTAAGCTTTTCCTTATTTCGACCAGTAGGGTGTACTATTGTATCACCACTGTAGTTTGAACAGTGCTGTAGTGTGAACACAGCTCCAGTTTCATATTGCTGTTTTGAACAGTTTATACAGTTTGCTCCAAAACCACCTGCTAAGAATTGGTGACTCACTCAGCCTTCTCTTGAGCTCGATTCTAGACTGACAACTATGAACTATGAGCCGTGGAGTGGTAAAGCAATGTCAATTGCAGTTTTGGTGTTTTGTCCCCCCCAGATAACTCCCTGCCTTCTGCGTATCAACTGCAGTATTGTTTGTGTTGTCAAGTGGCGGGCGTCTCCTTTCCTCGACTTTATATACAGTGCAGAGGGCTGGTTCCTTCGCTTACGGCCATACCACGCTGAGCACGCCCGATCTCGTCCGATCTCGGAAGCTAAGCAGAGTCGGGCCGGGTTAGTACTTGGATGGGTGACCGCCTGGGAATACCCGGTGCAGTAAGCTTTTCCTTATTTCGACCAGTAGGGTGTACTATTGTATCACCACTGTAGTTTGAACAGTGCTGTAGTGTGAACACAGCTCCAGTTTCATATTGCTGTTTTGAACAGTTTATACAGTTTGCTCCAAAACCACCTGCTAAGAATTGGTGACTCACTCAGCCTTCTCTTGAGCTCGATTCTAGACTGACAACTATGAACTATGAGCCGTGGAGTGGTAAAGCAATGTCAATTGCAGTTTTGGTGTTTTGTCCCCCCCAGATAACTCCCTGCCTTCTGCGTATCAACTGCAGTATTGTTTGTGTTGTCAAGTGGCGGGCGTCTCCTTTCCTCGACTTTATATACAGTGCAGAGGGCTGGTTCCTTCGCTTACGGCCATACCACGCTGAGCACGCCCGATCTCGTCCGATCTCGGAAGCTAAGCAGAGTCGGGCCGGGTTAGTACTTGGATGGGTGACCGCCTGGGAATACCCGGTGCAGTAAGCTTTTCCTTATTTCGACCAGTAGGGTGTACTATTGTATCACCACTGTAGTTTGAACAGTGCTGTAGTGTGAACACAGCTCCAGTTTCATATTGCTGTTTTGAACAGTTTATACAGTTTGCTCCAAAACCACCTGCTAAGAATTGGTGACTCACTCAGCCTTCTCTTGAGCTCGATTCTAGACTGACAACTATGAACTATGAGCCGTGGAGTGGTAAAGCAATGTCAATTGCAGTTTTGGTGTTTTGTCCCCCCCAGATAACTCCCTGCCTTCTGCGTATCAACTGCAGTATTGTTTGTGTTGTCAAGTGGCGGGCGTCTCCTTTCCTCGACTTTATATACAGTGCAGAGGGCTGGTTCCTTCGCTTACGGCCATACCACGCTGAGCACGCCCGATCTCGTCCGATCTCGGAAGCTAAGCAGAGTCGGGCCGGGTTAGTACTTGGATGGGTGACCGCCTGGGAATACCCGGTGCAGTAAGCTTTTCCTTATTTCGACCAGTAGGGTGTACTATTGTATCACCACTGTAGTTTGAACAGTGCTGTAGTGTGAACACAGCTCCAGTTTCATATTGCTGTTTTGAACAGTTTATACAGTTTGCTCCAAAACCACCTGCTAAGAATTGGTGACTCACTCAGCCTTCTCTTGAGCTCGATTCTAGACTGACAACTATGAACTATGAGCCGTGGAGTGGTAAAGCAATGTCAATTGCAGTTTTGGTGTTTTGTCCCCCCCAGATAACTCCCTGCCTTCTGCGTATCAACTGCAGTATTGTTTGTGTTGTCAAGTGGCGGGCGTCTCCTTTCCTCGACTTTATATACAGTGCAGAGGGCTGGTTCCTTCGCTTACGGCCATACCACGCTGAGCACGCCCGATCTCGTCCGATCTCGGAAGCTAAGCAGAGTCGGGCCGGGTTAGTACTTGGATGGGTGACCGCCTGGGAATACCCGGTGCAGTAAGCTTTTCCTTATTTCGACCAGTAGGGTGTACTATTGTATCACCACTGTAGTTTGAACAGTGCTGTAGTGTGAACACAGCTCCAGTTTCATATTGCTGTTTTGAACAGTTTATACAGTTTGCTCCAAAACCACCTGCTAAGAATTGGTGACTCACTCAGCCTTCTCTTGAGCTCGATTCTAGACTGACAACTATGAACTATGAGCCGTGGAGTGGTAAAGCAATGTCAATTGCAGTTTTGGTGTTTTGTCCCCCCCAGATAACTCCCTGCCTTCTGCGTATCAACTGCAGTATTGTTTGTGTTGTCAAGTGGCGGGCGTCTCCTTTCCTCGACTTTATATACAGTGCAGAGGGCTGGTTCCTTCGCTTACGGCCATACCACGCTGAGCACGCCCGATCTCGTCCGATCTCGGAAGCTAAGCAGAGTCGGGCCGGGTTAGTACTTGGATGGGTGACCGCCTGGGAATACCCGGTGCAGTAAGCTTTTCCTTATTTCGACCAGTAGGGTGTACTATTGTATCACCACTGTAGTTTGAACAGTGCTGTAGTGTGAACACAGCTCCAGTTTCATATTGCTGTTTTGAACAGTTTATACAGTTTGCTCCAAAACCACCTGCTAAGAATTGGTGACTCACTCAGCCTTCTCTTGAGCTCGATTCTAGACTGACAACTATGAACTATGAGCCGTGGAGTGGTAAAGCAATGTCAATTGCAGTTTTGGTGTTTTGTCCCCCCCAGATAACTCCCTGCCTTCTGCGTATCAACTGCAGTATTGTTTGTGTTGTCAAGTGGCGGGCGTCTCCTTTCCTCGACTTTATATACAGTGCAGAGGGCTGGTTCCTTCGCTTACGGCCATACCACGCTGAGCACGCCCGATCTCGTCCGATCTCGGAAGCTAAGCAGAGTCGGGCCGGGTTAGTACTTGGATGGGTGACCGCCTGGGAATACCCGGTGCAGTAAGCTTTTCCTTATTTCGACCAGTAGGGTGTACTATTGTATCACCACTGTAGTTTGAACAGTGCTGTAGTGTGAACACAGCTCCAGTTTCATATTGCTGTTTTGAACAGTTTATACAGTTTGCTCCAAAACCACCTGCTAAGAATTGGTGACTCACTCAGCCTTCTCTTGAGCTCGATTCTAGACTGACAACTATGAACTATGAGCCGTGGAGTGGTAAAGCAATGTCAATTGCAGTTTTGGTGTTTTGTCCCCCCCAGATAACTCCCTGCCTTCTGCGTATCAACTGCAGTATTGTTTGTGTTGTCAAGTGGCGGGCGTCTCCTTTCCTCGACTTTATATACAGTGCAGAGGGCTGGTTCCTTCGCTTACGGCCATACCACGCTGAGCACGCCCGATCTCGTCCGATCTCGGAAGCTAAGCAGAGTCGGGCCGGGTTAGTACTTGGATGGGTGACCGCCTGGGAATACCCGGTGCAGTAAGCTTTTCCTTATTTCGACCAGTAGGGTGTACTATTGTATCACCACTGTAGTTTGAACAGTGCTGTAGTGTGAACACAGCTCCAGTTTCATATTGCTGTTTTGAACAGTTTATACAGTTTGCTCCAAAACCACCTGCTAAGAATTGGTGACTCACTCAGCCTTCTCTTGAGCTCGATTCTAGACTGACAACTATGAACTATGAGCCGTGGAGTGGTAAAGCAATGTCAATTGCAGTTTTGGTGTTTTGTCCCCCCCAGATAACTCCCTGCCTTCTGCGTATCAACTACAGTATTGTTTGTGTTGTCAAGTGGCGGGCGTCTCCTTTCCTCGACTTTATATACAGTGCAGAGGGCTGGTTCCTTCGCTTACGGCCATACCACGCTGAGCACGCCCGATCTCGTCCGATCTCGGAAGCTAAGCAGAGTCGGGCCGGGTTAGTACTTGGATGGGTGACCGCCTGGGAATACCCGGTGCAGTAAGCTTTTCCTTATTTCGACCAGTAGGGTGTACTATTGTATCACCACTGTAGTTTGAACAGTGCTGTAGTGTGAACACAGCTCCAGTTTCATATTGCTGTTTTGAACAGTTTATACAGTTTGCTCCAAAACCACCTGCTAAGAATTGGTGACTCACTCAGCCTTCTCTTGAGCTCGATTCTAGACTGACAACTATGAACTATGAGCCGTGGAGTGGTAAAGCAATGTCAATTGCAGTTTTGGTGTTTTGTCCCCCCCAGATAACTCCCTGCCTTCTGCGTATCAACTGCAGTATTGTTTGTGTTGTCAAGTGGCGGGCGTCTCCTTTCCTCGACTTTATATACAGTGCAGAGGGCTGGTTCCTTCGCTTACGGCCATACCACGCTGAGCACGCCCGATCTCGTCCGATCTCGGAAGCTAAGCAGAGTCGGGCCGGGTTAGTACTTGGATGGGTGACCGCCTGGGAATACCCGGTGCAGTAAGCTTTTCCTTATTTCGACCAGTAGGGTGTACTATTGTATCACCACTGTAGTTTGAACAGTGCTGTAGTGTGAACACAGCTCCAGTTTCATATTGCTGTTTTGAACAGTTTATACAGTTTGCTCCAAAACCACCTGCTAAGAATTGGTGACTCACTCAGCCTTCTCTTGAGCTCGATTCTAGACTGACAACTATGAACTATGAGCCGTGGAGTGGTAAAGCAATGTCAATTGCAGTTTTGGTGTTTTGTCCCCCCCAGATAACTCCCTGCCTTCTGCGTATCAACTGCAGTATTGTTTGTGTTGTCAAGTGGCGGGCGTCTCCTTTCCTCGACTTTATATACAGTGCAGAGGGCTGGTTCCTTCGCTTACGGCCATACCACGCTGAGCACGCCCGATCTCGTCCGATCTCGGAAGCTAAGCAGAGTCGGGCCGGGTTAGTACTTGGATGGGTGACCGCCTGGGAATACCCGGTGCAGTAAGCTTTTCCTTATTTCGACCAGTAGGGTGTACTATTGTATCACCACTGTAGTTTGAACAGTGCTGTAGTGTGAACACAGCTCCAGTTTCATATTGCTGTTTTGAACAGTTTATACAGTTTGCTCCAAAACCACCTGCTAAGAATTGGTGACTCACTCAGCCTTCTCTTGAGCTCGATTCTAGACTGACAACTATGAACTATGAGCCGTGGAGTGGTAAAGCAATGTCAATTGCAGTTTTGGTGTTTTGTCCCCCCCAGATAACTCCCTGCCTTCTGCGTATCAACTGCAGTATTGTTTGTGTTGTCAAGTGGCGGGCGTCTCCTTTCCTCGACTTTATATACAGTGCAGAGGGCTGGTTCCTTCGCTTACGGCCATACCACGCTGAGCACGCCCGATCTCGTCCGATCTCGGAAGCTAAGCAGAGTCGGGCCGGGTTAGTACTTGGATGGGTGACCGCCTGGGAATACCCGGTGCAGTAAGCTTTTCCTTATTTCGACCAGTAGGGTGTACTATTGTATCACCACTGTAGTTTGAACAGTGCTGTAGTGTGAACACAGCTCCAGTTTCATATTGCTGTTTTGAACAGTTTATACAGTTTGCTCCAAAACCACCTGCTAAGAATTGGTGACTCACTCAGCCTTCTCTTGAGCTCGATTCTAGACTGACAACTATGAACTATGAGCCGTGGAGTGGTAAAGCAATGTCAATTGCAGTTTTGGTGTTTTGTCCCCCCCAGATAACTCCCTGCCTTCTGCGTATCAACTGCAGTATTGTTTGTGTTGTCAAGTGGCGGGCGTCTCCTTTCCTCGACTTTATATACAGTGCAGAGGGCTGGTTCCTTCGCTTACGGCCATACCACGCTGAGCACGCCCGATCTCGTCCGATCTCGGAAGCTAAGCAGAGTCGGGCCGGGTTAGTACTTGGATGGGTGACCGCCTGGGAATACCCGGTGCAGTAAGCTTTTCCTTATTTCGACCAGTAGGGTGTACTATTGTATCACCACTGTAGTTTGAACAGTGCTGTAGTGTGAACACAGCTCCAGTTTCATATTGCTGTTTTGAACAGTTTATACAGTTTGCTCCAAAACCACCTGCTAAGAATTGGTGACTCACTCAGCCTTCTCTTGAGCTCGATTCTAGACTGACAACTATGAACTATGAGCCGTGGAGTGGTAAAGCAATGTCAATTGCAGTTTTGGTGTTTTGTCCCCCCCAGATAACTCCCTGCCTTCTGCGTATCAACTGCAGTATTGTTTGTGTTGTCAAGTGGCGGGCGTCTCCTTTCCTCGACTTTATATACAGTGCAGAGGGCTGGTTCCTTCGCTTACGGCCATACCACGCTGAGCACGCCCGATCTCGTCCGATCTCGGAAGCTAAGCAGAGTCGGGCCGGGTTAGTACTTGGATGGGTGACCGCCTGGGAATACCCGGTGCAGTAAGCTTTTCCTTATTTCGACCAGTAGGGTGTACTATTGTATCACCACTGTAGTTTGAACAGTGCTGTAGTGTGAACACAGCTCCAGTTTCATATTGCTGTTTTGAACAGTTTATACAGTTTGCTCCAAAACCACCTGCTAAGAATTGGTGACTCACTCAGCCTTCTCTTGAGCTCGATTCTAGACTGACAACTATGAACTATGAGCCGTGGAGTGGTAAAGCAATGTCAATTGCAGTTTTGGTGTTTTGTCCCCCCCAGATAACTCCCTGCCTTCTGCGTATCAACTGCAGTATTGTTTGTGTTGTCAAGTGGCGGGCGTCTCCTTTCCTCGACTTTATATACAGTGCAGAGGGCTGGTTCCTTCGCTTACGGCCATACCACGCTGAGCACGCCCGATCTCGTCCGATCTCGGAAGCTAAGCAGAGTCGGGCCGGGTTAGTACTTGGATGGGTGACCGCCTGGGAATACCCGGTGCAGTAAGCTTTTCCTTATTTCGACCAGTAGGGTGTACTATTGTATCACCACTGTAGTTTGAACAGTGCTGTAGTGTGAACACAGCTCCAGTTTCATATTGCTGTTTTGAACAGTTTATACAGTTTGCTCCAAAACCACCTGCTAAGAATTGGTGACTCACTCAGCCTTCTCTTGAGCTCGATTCTAGACTGACAACTATGAACTATGAGCCGTGGAGTGGTAAAGCAATGTCAATTGCAGTTTTGGTGTTTTGTCCCCCCCAGATAACTCCCTGCCTTCTGCGTATCAACTGCAGTATTGTTTGTGTTGTCAAGTGGCGGGCGTCTCCTTTCCTCGACTTTATATACAGTGCAGAGGGCTGGTTCCTTCGCTTACGGCCATACCACGCTGAGCACGCCCGATCTCGTCCGATCTCGGAAGCTAAGCAGAGTCGGGCCGGGTTAGTACTTGGATGGGTGACCGCCTGGGAATACCCGGTGCAGTAAGCTTTTCCTTATTTCGACCAGTAGGGTGTACTATTGTATCACCACTGTAGTTTGAACAGTGCTGTAGTGTGAACACAGCTCCAGTTTCATATTGCTGTTTTGAACAGTTTATACAGTTTGCTCCAAAACCACCTGCTAAGAATTGGTGACTCACTCAGCCTTCTCTTGAGCTCGATTCTAGACTGACAACTATGAACTATGAGCCGTGGAGTGGTAAAGCAATGTCAATTGCAGTTTTGGTGTTTTGTCCCCCCCAGATAACTCCCTGCCTTCTGCGTATCAACTGCAGTATTGTTTGTGTTGTCAAGTGGCGGGCGTCTCCTTTCCTCGACTTTATATACAGTGCAGAGGGCTGGTTCCTTCGCTTACGGCCATACCACGCTGAGCACGCCCGATCTCGTCCGATCTCGGAAGCTAAGCAGAGTCGGGCCGGGTTAGTACTTGGATGGGTGACCGCCTGGGAATACCCGGTGCAGTAAGCTTTTCCTTATTTCGACCAGTAGGGTGTACTATTGTATCACCACTGTAGTTTGAACAGTGCTGTAGTGTGAACACAGCTCCAGTTTCATATTGCTGTTTTGAACAGTTTATACAGTTTGCTCCAAAACCACCTGCTAAGAATTGGTGACTCACTCAGCCTTCTCTTGAGCTCGATTCTAGACTGACAACTATGAACTATGAGCCGTGGAGTGGTAAAGCAATGTCAATTGCAGTTTTGGTGTTTTGTCCCCCCCAGATAACTCCCTGCCTTCTGCGTATCAACTGCAGTATTGTTTGTGTTGTCAAGTGGCGGGCGTCTCCTTTCCTCGACTTTATATACAGTGCAGAGGGCTGGTTCCTTCGCTTACGGCCATACCACGCTGAGCACGCCCGATCTCGTCCGATCTCGGAAGCTAAGCAGAGTCGGGCCGGGTTAGTACTTGGATGGGTGACCGCCTGGGAATACCCGGTGCAGTAAGCTTTTCCTTATTTCGACCAGTAGGGTGTACTATTGTATCACCACTGTAGTTTGAACAGTGCTGTAGTGTGAACACAGCTCCAGTTTCATATTGCTGTTTTGAACAGTTTATACAGTTTGCTCCAAAACCACCTGCTAAGAATTGGTGACTCACTCAGCCTTCTCTTGAGCTCGATTCTAGACTGACAACTATGAACTATGAGCCGTGGAGTGGTAAAGCAATGTCAATTGCAGTTTTGGTGTTTTGTCCCCCCCAGATAACTCCCTGCCTTCTGCGTATCAACTGCAGTATTGTTTGTGTTGTCAAGTGGCGGGCGTCTCCTTTCCTCGACTTTATATACAGTGCAGAGGGCTGGTTCCTTCGCTTACGGCCATACCACGCTGAGCACGCCCGATCTCGTCCGATCTCGGAAGCTAAGCAGAGTCGGGCCGGGTTAGTACTTGGATGGGTGACCGCCTGGGAATACCCGGTGCAGTAAGCTTTTCCTTATTTCGACCAGTAGGGTGTACTATTGTATCACCACTGTAGTTTGAACAGTGCTGTAGTGTGAACACAGCTCCAGTTTCATATTGCTGTTTTGAACAGTTTATACAGTTTGCTCCAAAACCACCTGCTAAGAATTGGTGACTCACTCAGCCTTCTCTTGAGCTCGATTCTAGACTGACAACTATGAACTATGAGCCGTGGAGTGGTAAAGCAATGTCAATTGCAGTTTTGGTGTTTTGTCCCCCCCAGATAACTCCCTGCCTTCTGCGTATCAACTGCAGTATTGTTTGTGTTGTCAAGTGGCGGGCGTCTCCTTTCCTCGACTTTATATACAGTGCAGAGGGCTGGTTCCTTCGCTTACGGCCATACCACGCTGAGCACGCCCGATCTCGTCCGATCTCGGAAGCTAAGCAGAGTCGGGCCGGGTTAGTACTTGGATGGGTGACCGCCTGGGAATACCCGGTGCAGTAAGCTTTTCCTTATTTCGACCAGTAGGGTGTACTATTGTATCACCACTGTAGTTTGAACAGTGCTGTAGTGTGAACACAGCTCCAGTTTCATATTGCTGTTTTGAACAGTTTATACAGTTTGCTCCAAAACCACCTGCTAAGAATTGGTGACTCACTCAGCCTTCTCTTGAGCTCGATTCTAGACTGACAACTATGAACTATGAGCCGTGGAGTGGTAAAGCAATGTCAATTGCAGTTTTGGTGTTTTGTCCCCCCCAGATAACTCCCTGCCTTCTGCGTATCAACTGCAGTATTGTTTGTGTTGTCAAGTGGCGGGCGTCTCCTTTCCTCGACTTTATATACAGTGCAGAGGGCTGGTTCCTTCGCTTACGGCCATACCACGCTGAGCACGCCCGATCTCGTCCGATCTCGGAAGCTAAGCAGAGTCGGGCCGGGTTAGTACTTGGATGGGTGACCGCCTGGGAATACCCGGTGCAGTAAGCTTTTCCTTATTTCGACCAGTAGGGTGTACTATTGTATCACCACTGTAGTTTGAACAGTGCTGTAGTGTGAACACAGCTCCAGTTTCATATTGCTGTTTTGAACAGTTTATACAGTTTGCTCCAAAACCACCTGCTAAGAATTGGTGACTCACTCAGCCTTCTCTTGAGCTCGATTCTAGACTGACAACTATGAACTATGAGCCGTGGAGTGGTAAAGCAATGTCAATTGCAGTTTTGGTGTTTTGTCCCCCCCAGATAACTCCCTGCCTTCTGCGTATCAACTGCAGTATTGTTTGTGTTGTCAAGTGGCGGGCGTCTCCTTTCCTCGACTTTATATACAGTGCAGAGGGCTGGTTCCTTCGCTTACGGCCATACCACGCTGAGCACGCCCGATCTCGTCCGATCTCGGAAGCTAAGCAGAGTCGGGCCGGGTTAGTACTTGGATGGGTGACCGCCTGGGAATACCCGGTGCAGTAAGCTTTTCCTTATTTCGACCAGTAGGGTGTACTATTGTATCACCACTGTAGTTTGAACAGTGCTGTAGTGTGAACACAGCTCCAGTTTCATATTGCTGTTTTGAACAGTTTATACAGTTTGCTCCAAAACCACCTGCTAAGAATTGGTGACTCACTCAGCCTTCTCTTGAGCTCGATTCTAGACTGACAACTATGAACTATGAGCCGTGGAGTGGTAAAGCAATGTCAATTGCAGTTTTGGTGTTTTGTCCCCCCCAGATAACTCCCTGCCTTCTGCGTATCAACTGCAGTATTGTTTGTGTTGTCAAGTGGCGGGCGTCTCCTTTCCTCGACTTTATATACAGTGCAGAGGGCTGGTTCCTTCGCTTACGGCCATACCACGCTGAGCACGCCCGATCTCGTCCGATCTCGGAAGCTAAGCAGAGTCGGGCCGGGTTAGTACTTGGATGGGTGACCGCCTGGGAATACCCGGTGCAGTAAGCTTTTCCTTATTTCGACCAGTAGGGTGTACTATTGTATCACCACTGTAGTTTGAACAGTGCTGTAGTGTGAACACAGCTCCAGTTTCATATTGCTGTTTTGAACAGTTTATACAGTTTGCTCCAAAACCACCTGCTAAGAATTGGTGACTCACTCAGCCTTCTCTTGAGCTCGATTCTAGACTGACAACTATGAACTATGAGCCGTGGAGTGGTAAAGCAATGTCAATTGCAGTTTTGGTGTTTTGTCCCCCCCAGATAACTCCCTGCCTTCTGCGTATCAACTGCAGTATTGTTTGTGTTGTCAAGTGGCGGGCGTCTCCTTTCCTCGACTTTATATACAGTGCAGAGGGCTGGTTCCTTCGCTTACGGCCATACCACGCTGAGCACGCCCGATCTCGTCCGATCTCGGAAGCTAAGCAGAGTCGGGCCGGGTTAGTACTTGGATGGGTGACCGCCTGGGAATACCCGGTGCAGTAAGCTTTTCCTTATTTCGACCAGTAGGGTGTACTATTGTATCACCACTGTAGTTTGAACAGTGCTGTAGTGTGAACACAGCTCCAGTTTCATATTGCTGTTTTGAACAGTTTATACAGTTTGCTCCAAAACCACCTGCTAAGAATTGGTGACTCACTCAGCCTTCTCTTGAGCTCGATTCTAGACTGACAACTATGAACTATGAGCCGTGGAGTGGTAAAGCAATGTCAATTGCAGTTTTGGTGTTTTGTCCCCCCCAGATAACTCCCTGCCTTCTGCGTATCAACTGCAGTATTGTTTGTGTTGTCAAGTGGCGGGCGTCTCCTTTCCTCGACTTTATATACAGTGCAGAGGGCTGGTTCCTTCGCTTACGGCCATACCACGCTGAGCACGCCCGATCTCGTCCGATCTCGGAAGCTAAGCAGAGTCGGGCCGGGTTAGTACTTGGATGGGTGACCGCCTGGGAATACCCGGTGCAGTAAGCTTTTCCTTATTTCGACCAGTAGGGTGTACTATTGTATCACCACTGTAGTTTGAACAGTGCTGTAGTGTGAACACAGCTCCAGTTTCATATTGCTGTTTTGAACAGTTTATACAGTTTGCTCCAAAACCACCTGCTAAGAATTGGTGACTCACTCAGCCTTCTCTTGAGCTCGATTCTAGACTGACAACTATGAACTATGAGCCGTGGAGTGGTAAAGCAATGTCAATTGCAGTTTTGGTGTTTTGTCCCCCCCAGATAACTCCCTGCCTTCTGCGTATCAACTGCAGTATTGTTTGTGTTGTCAAGTGGCGGGCGTCTCCTTTCCTCGACTTTATATACAGTGCAGAGGGCTGGTTCCTTCGCTTACGGCCATACCACGCTGAGCACGCCCGATCTCGTCCGATCTCGGAAGCTAAGCAGAGTCGGGCCGGGTTAGTACTTGGATGGGTGACCGCCTGGGAATACCCGGTGCAGTAAGCTTTTCCTTATTTCGACCAGTAGGGTGTACTATTGTATCACCACTGTAGTTTGAACAGTGCTGTAGTGTGAACACAGCTCCAGTTTCATATTGCTGTTTTGAACAGTTTATACAGTTTGCTCCAAAACCACCTGCTAAGAATTGGTGACTCACTCAGCCTTCTCTTGAGCTCGATTCTAGACTGACAACTATGAACTATGAGCCGTGGAGTGGTAAAGCAATGTCAATTGCAGTTTTGGTGTTTTGTCCCCCCCAGATAACTCCCTGCCTTCTGCGTATCAACTGCAGTATTGTTTGTGTTGTCAAGTGGCGGGCGTCTCCTTTCCTCGACTTTATATACAGTGCAGAGGGCTGGTTCCTTCGCTTACGGCCATACCACGCTGAGCACGCCCGATCTCGTCCGATCTCGGAAGCTAAGCAGAGTCGGGCCGGGTTAGTACTTGGATGGGTGACCGCCTGGGAATACCCGGTGCAGTAAGCTTTTCCTTATTTCGACCAGTAGGGTGTACTATTGTATCACCACTGTAGTTTGAACAGTGCTGTAGTGTGAACACAGCTCCAGTTTCATATTGCTGTTTTGAACAGTTTATACAGTTTGCTCCAAAACCACCTGCTAAGAATTGGTGACTCACACAGCCTTCTCTTGAGCTCGATTCTAGACTGACAACTATGAACTATGAGCCGTGGAGTGGTAAAGCAATGTCAATTGCAGTTTTGGTGTTTTGTCCCCCCCAGATAACTCCCTGCCTTCTGCGTATCAACTGCAGTATTGTTTGTGTTGTCAAGTGGCGGGCGTCTCCTTTCCTCGACTTTATATACAGTGCAGAGGGCTGGTTCCTTCGCTTACGGCCATACCACGCTGAGCACGCCCGATCTCGTCCGATCTCGGAAGCTAAGCAGAGTCGGGCCGGGTTAGTACTTGGATGGGTGACCGCCTGGGAATACCCGGTGCAGTAAGCTTTTCCTTATTTCGACCAGTAGGGTGTACTATTGTATCACCACTGTAGTTTGAACAGTGCTGTAGTGTGAACACAGCTCCAGTTTCATATTGCTGTTTTGAACAGTTTATACAGTTTGCTCCAAAACCACCTGCTAAGAATTGGTGACTCACTCAGCCTTCTCTTGAGCTCGATTCTAGACTGACAACTATGAACTATGAGCCGTGGAGTGGTAAAGCAATGTCAATTGCAGTTTTGGTGTTTTGTCCCCCCCAGATAACTCCCTGCCTTCTGCGTATCAACTGCAGTATTGTTTGTGTTGTCAAGTGGCGGGCGTCTCCTTTCCTCGACTTTATATACAGTGCAGAGGGCTGGTTCCTTCGCTTACGGCCATACCACGCTGAGCACGCCCGATCTCGTCCGATCTCGGAAGCTAAGCAGAGTCGGGCCGGGTTAGTACTTGGATGGGTGACCGCCTGGGAATACCCGGTGCAGTAAGCTTTTCCTTATTTCGACCAGTAGGGTGTACTATTGTATCACCACTGTAGTTTGAACAGTGCTGTAGTGTGAACACAGCTCCAGTTTCATATTGCTGTTTTGAACAGTTTATACAGTT